>NC_058132.1:589695131-589754319 GCF_016433145.1 Gracilinanus agilis | reverse complement strand
AGAGAGAGAGAGAGAGAGAGAGAGAGAGAGAGAGAGAGAGAGAGAGAGAGAGATTATTATTGTTCATCTTTCATTTGGAAGAGGACCAATGACATCCCTGGGTGATGTTTTGACTTTCCTTTGAATTGAATTTAAGTGGGGCAGAGTTGCACAAGGACTTTAGTCTCAGTCCATGTTCCAGAGTTATCAAAGTCCAATGGCAGTAGAAAGATCAGGACAATTGGTGATGGCTCAGGAAGTGGTGGATGACCATGGCATCTTCTATGTCTGACCAAAGTCTAAGCACTCCATAGTGCTTGCTTTGGCCATCTTCATGGTTATTGGAATAAATCATTTTCACCTGCCTATTCTACTGGAAGAAGTCTTCACTTGCTTGGGATAGACATCCCCCCCAACTCGCCAAGTGGTCTGAGGCTTGTCCATTACTTTCACCCTGGTTTAGCACATCTGCCAAGATGGTTTTATCAAGGTGTGGCTACAGCTTCTTGGAGCTACAAGATAGATGATATAGGCAGGTAGATGGCGGAGAGACAGATAAATAATAAGATAATAGATAGACAAACATGAAAAATAAAAATTGACGATGGATATAACTAGATATTTATTTACACAATCATGTGTATATAACATCTGTTTTAAATATGTGCATATCTATTAACATGTGTCACATACATGCATGTGAATAATACATACATTTGGATCTAGTCATTGCAAGAATTTGCTTTGTGTGATTGCATATTCGTTTCAAGGGTTTTGTTTTCCTTAATGGTGAGGTGGAGGGGGAGAAAATAGATTTTGTTCATTGTTTTAAATCTTTCATTTTACAGATGATGAAACTAAGGCTCAAGGTTGTTAAGTGACTTAACCAGAATCACACAGGTGGTAAGTTGCATAGCAGTGACTCCAACACATATCTCCTAACTGCAAATCCAGCACCCACCATATTGCCTCAATTCCATCATCTCTAAAATGGACACAATAATACATCCTGCATCTTACAAGCCTGTGAAGAAAGCATTTTGATAAAGTATTGGGTCTTTAGAAAATAGAAATAAATACTATGATTTAAAGTAGGACCCCTTCTCAGAATAATGTTTTTTTTAAAATAAATCTTTACCCTCTATCTTGGAATCCATACTAAGTATTGCTTCCAAGGTAAAAGAGTGTTAAGGGTTAGGCAATTAGGGTTAAGTGGCTTGCCCAGGGTCACACAGCTAGGAAGTGTCTGAAGTAAAATTTGAATCCAGGGCATCCTGTCTCCAGGCCTCGCTCTCTATCTTCTGGGCCACCTAGCTATCCTCCAGGATAATGTTTATAATAGAAACAATACATAGAATGACAAAGGAAACAAACTAAAGTATAGTGATCAAAATATTTTTAAAAACAAATTCATGTACCCCAAGTTAAGAACTCCTATACCAAAGGGATTCCTGAGATCCTCTTCAGCTCTGAATACCATGTTCAATAAGAATAATGGATTATGATATGGGTCCAAATTACGTGGATCCATCTACTATTCAATTATTTCATTGAATTAAAATTCTGAGACCTCATCGAGGCCTGTGGACATGACACATGAAACTATGCCAGGAGACTACAAGCTTGAATAAGTTAAATCACGTAGCAGCCCCAGGTAGACTATGTGCTTATTATCTGAAAACTAACTTAGCTGAGAGGTTTGTTACTTGTTTGGCTGCAGAATAGTGCTTTTTTCACCCATAGCAACTCAAAAAGTCAATCTATCCAGCTGAAAGGGTGGTCATCTTGTAAGTAGCAGAAGACACAGTATAGGCACTGAATTTAAAGGCAATTTTATTGGTAAAAGGAACTACAGAGAAGGAAAACTTCCTCTGCCAACACAAGCTGGCACTTTCTCTGCAAAGTACAGTCAGAGTTGCCTAGGGCCCTGAGAAGGTAAATGATTTGCCCAGACCCAGGCAGCCAATATGTGCTAGATATGAACCCAGGATAAGAACCCAGGACTTCCTGACTCTTTCTTTATCCCACATACCCTGCTGTCTCTCTGGTTAAGTCCAGAAGACCCAACACCAACAAAAACCACAGATTCTTGAAGTCCATATTTCAAACATCATTGAGATCCTCTAGAAGTCTTTCCTATTAAACTATTTGGGTCATAAATGTTCCCTAGATATTACTCATGAAAGTTTAGTGATTCTCTTGTGGGCAATATGGACTTGCTGCTCTTGGAAACATCCCACAGATGAAGTAGCAGTAACCATGCTTAAAAAAAAAAACTAAACAAACAATGTTGTATTATGGTAACAGATTGCATCTTATTGGGTTTTTTCCCTACAGAAAAAGCCATAAGGAATCTATTCTGGCTTTTGTGACTTTAGACTCATATATCATTTCCCTTGTCATTTCACTCCCACCTCCTCCAATAAACCTTCAACCAGATGAGAAGGGCAGGAGTATTTGGACAGCCTATCCACCCCCCCCCCCAAGATCCTGCAGGATAGGCAGCAGCCAGATGAGTTTAGCTGACAGTCCATGTGAAATTTCCTTCAAAAATAAATACCGCCCTAGAACTTCCTTTTGGGGTATATGAGGTCAGGAAATGTTACCAGATTTCACTTCACTATATGTAATTTTGTAATTTTCATCACATTTTCTTCTCTTCATGAAGTTAAATAGAATTCAGGATAATATCTGATACTCTCTATTATTTTTTTAGCATAACTAAGCCTGGATCTGCGTTAGCAAAGGCTAAGTCTATGAAGCCGAATCTCCCACAGCATTAGGCTCTCCAAGAAGTGGCAGAAACCACAAACCAAAGGACAGTCTTGACATGTGCATGATGTGGGAAAGGTTATTTGTTGATCATATATCATTCTTTTCAGTGGGGCCAGAGGAAGTAACATGTCTGAATGGGGCCCCAGAAATAGTTGTGGGGTACATAAAATATAAATAACTAAAGCTGGGACACAGTCTCCATCTCTAATGTTTCCAAATGGGTCAATGCTTTAAATGTTCGATTTGACTCACCAATCTAATTTACCAAATATTTCTTAAATGCCTGTTGTATGAAGAGCTCTACATAGACCTTAAAGGAGTCTAGTGAGGGGATATTGCAGCTGCATAAGTCAATACAGTACAAAATATCCTCTATGCAATTGGAGGTGCAGATCTAGAATTTTATGGCATCAATACTGTTGGTGCATGTTGAAAAATAATCAAAGTCTATGAGAGTGAACAGAATTGCTAAGGGAGAACATATAGAGAAAGTACAGAAGAAGGTCAAGATCAGAACCTTGAGAAACTCTCCCCTTAAAGGCTCAGGAAAATGATGAAGAGTCAGCTAAGGAGACATAGATGAAGCAGCTGGAGAATTGGGTTGCAGAGGACATCAGGAGGGGATGATTTCTTCTCTGAAGCTGAGAGTAGAGTATTCAGAAGGAGGGGATAGGATCAGTAGTATTAAATAGTGCTAGAGATCAAAGAGGAGGGCTTTAAATTAAAAGAAGATTAAATAATGCAAAGAAGATGAAGCCTGCAAAAGACTGAAGATAATAAAAGTAAAGAACTTTGCAAATCTTAAAACATTATTTAAATATTAAATAATATCCTTACTAGGTTGTCACTGAAGACTTCTGAGAAAGCAGTTTTAATAGAATGAGGAAGACAGACACCAGACTGCAAAGGGTGGAGGTGAGTGTGGGTGGGTCTGAGTAACAGAGAACCTTGATTGAAGATACTATTTTTCAAAAAGTTTAGCAGTAAAGGGGAAGAAAAAAATGGAACCATAATTGGATGACACAGTAGAATCAAGAGAAGACCTTTATAGTTCAAGCAAGAACTGAGAAATTTCAGAAACAGATGGGAAAGAGTCAGTAGAGGAAGCTGACAGTGAAGATACACAGAAGAAGAGGGGAAGAGATGATTGCTAGAACTAGAACCTGGCTGAGGCAGGACAGAATGAGGTCATTCTGGATTCAAAGAGAGGAATTCTCCTTATAAAGGAATAGGGGTATCTCTTTCACTGGTGTTAAGGAGGAGAAAATTATGTTGTCGAGATGTTTGAGAAGCACAGAAAATAAATTGAAGACTTTGCTTTCCGATGTCTTCTGTCTTCTCAGGAAGGTATGATTCTAATAAAGATGCTTAAGTAAATTATCTGAGATAGGTGTGAAGGGGAAAGGAATAAGAATTTATATAGCACTATATTCCAGGCACTGCCCTAAGCACTTTACAAATATTATCTCATTTGATTCTTGCAACAGTTGTGAAAAGTAGGTGGTATTATTGCCCTCATTTTACAGTTGAGGAAACTGAGGCAAACAGAAGTTAAGCATCAAAAGTGTCTGAGGCTAGATTTGAACTCAGATCTTCCTGACTCTAGCCCCAGTGCTCTATCCACTGAACTACTTAGCTGCTTGAAGGTGGGTGGTGGGCATTCAGTTTAGGGCTTAAATAGAAAGAAAAGAAAGTTTGGAACACTCACTGTGTAAAATGAGTTAGAGTTAATGAAAGTGGAGTAGTATTGCTGAGCACCAGTGAGATTATTATTATTATGCTCCATAAATTCATAGTAAGTGAAATCAATTCAATTTTGTAATTTTCTCCAGAGATACTTGGGAACCTGGGAGTGAGAGTGGAAAAATCATCATGGTGGCTATAGCTTTGCTTTTCAAACCCATTTGCACATATCAACAAAGATAATCATCATTATTATCCTCAGAATTAAAGATGAACATATCAGAATGAGTTTCTAGTGCCTAGCACAATACCTGACCCATTTGTTGTTGTTTGGTTGTTCATTCTTCATGACCCCATGGTTTTTCTGGCAAAGATCCTGCAGTGTTCAACAAGGTAATGAGTGATCTTGACTTGAATCCAGCCAGCTAATGGTATCCCTATAACTGTAATAACTACCTGGAGTCCTAATTCACTCTCTAGGTTGCATACCTAAAGACAATATGAATAAAAAAGGACCACTTTAATTGATTAGCTCATGGAAACTTCCAATTTGATAGAGCCAATAATATCAAAAGATTCCCCTAAACAAGAGTTCTTAAATTGAGATCCATGAACCTGGAGTTTTAACTATACATACATATATACATACACACACTTATATGTGTGTGACTCTATTTCAGGATAATTTTTTTCCTATTTTACTTTATGCATTTATAAACATTATTCTGAGGAGTTTGATGACTTTGCTAGACTGAGAACGGGGTCCATGATATGAGTCCTTGTCCTATAAGCAGCTATTTTTCAGGGTTGTTGCCAAGCTTCTCCTGTGGCTTAAAACAAGAGCTTATTCCCATTCAAAAATAAATATTATTCTTGCCACCACCCTGTCCTGATGCAACAATGGAACCCACATATTCACAGGCTACTGGTAAAGAGTGATTTTGATCTGGAAAAGTAGAAGGATTTAACTTCTAAATCAAGAATAGTTGTAAAGAATTGAAGAATTCCATTACCTAATTGTGTTCCCATTGAAGATTCTTCCCAATAGAGTGAGTTGAATATTTCTGTAAGGGAAGACTTATGGTAGTGGTCAGGCCTTTGGCATTCTGGGTGTTGTAACTCTGGAGGATTTTGTAAGCTTTTTCAAAACTTTGCAACACTTTCACTACCTCCCTACCCTACCACCATTACTTCCTCTCCTCCTTCCCCTTTCTTTCTCAGACCACAGGAATTTATCCTTTGTTTAGGAAGCTCCTGAATTCCTACTAAAAGTTCTTGGAACTTAGTTTCCCTTTTCCTTCTTCTTTTGATGGGCATTGGTAGTGTCCAATAAAGACGGGCTACAAGTCATACTTTATTTGACACCTTTTAAACAAATAATTGACCAATAGGTATCTTGTTGTATCCAGCAAACTCTTTGCCTCCTTGGGTTAGAGAAGGACACTCATGCCATCCAGTCCAGGCATCCACACCATCACGCAGTGTTATTCAGTCCTTTCAGTCACATCCAACTCCTCTTGACCCCATTTGGGGTTTTCTTGGCAGAGATACTAGAATGATTTTCCATTTTCTTCTGCTGACCATACATAGGAGAAAACCGAGGCAAGCAGGGTTAAGCGACTTGCTCAGGAACACACAGCTAGTAGGTGCCTAAGGATGAATTTGAACTTGGTTCTTCCTTAGTCCAGGCTGTCCATAATTGCTACCATATCTCTAAGAAGTCATATAATCATTTTCATTCATGGAGATTGCTACTTCAGAGTAAAATGCATTACCCTTTGGGACAATTCTCATTGCTAGGAATTTCTTCTTTATATTGAGACAAAACACATTTGGCTACAACCTGAACTATTTGTCTCATGCAGAAAATAATAAATCCTTGTTCAATCTTCAAATATTTAAAAGAAGCTACCACACATCCACCCCCAGCATCACCCTCTGTCTTATCCCCTCCAAACATTCCCAGTTACTTCATCTTTGCCCAAACCTGTCACCATGCTAGTCATCTATGTCTACTTTAAACTGGGTGGCTCTGGACAGCACACAGTGTTCCAGACAGGATCCAACAATATGTTCAGTGGAACAATAACCCTTTTGGGAGAAGGGAAGAAGAAGAAAGAAGAGATTTTATGCAATTCCATCTCTATCAATCATTTTGGCTATGGCACCCTCCAGAAGTCAGTCTTCAATGCCCTAAGAAATTCTCAACGACATTAAATTGTAAAAGCAGGTATTGGATCCGCCTTGATGGAAGCTTCCTCCTTTGGGGTTCCTTCTACCAATGAAACCAGAGGCCTGGTCCAAAAAAAGAAGATAGTTCTGTTAATTCAGCCAAGTAAATTAGCTTTCTGGTTAATGCTCTGATGAACCTAGATGTTTTTCACAAGAACTGCTATTAGGCCAGAATTTCCCTTTCTGGTACTTGGGCTAATGATTTTTGGGTAACTAAATGCTGGATTTTTTCATTTAAAGAAGTGCTGTCATGTAGCCCACATATTTCTGTCTTATTCACAAAGATATCATTTTTGCTAATAAAAGTCCACACAGTCATCTAATCCTAGCTCTGGCAATTACTACCACATAACTATAGATAAGTCATTTAACTTTGCCTTGACTTCTTCATTTGTAAAGTGAGAGTTTGAATTAAGTGATTCCTAAGTTCTCTTTCAACTCTAAATCTATATTCTGATGAGCCATGTAATATGGAAGGAACACTCCAGATTTCACCAAAATATGCTGTTATTACATTAAGTAATGAAGGAAAGCAGTCATCTTCTAATGAAAATGTTAGCTTCCTTCCTTTCACAATTTGAAGACCCAGAAGAGGTAACGACCCCCTCTGTTCTCCTGGTGACCCAAAATGAGTAGTTTTCAAAGAGGTGCTAATAAAATGATTGCTTTTTTAAACCCTTACCATCCATCTTGGAAGCAATGCTGTGTATTGGTTCCAAGTCAGAAGAGTGGTAAGAACTAGGCAATGGGGGTTAAGTGACTTGCCCAGGATCAAATAGCCAGGAAGTGTCTGAGGCCAGATTTGAACCCAGGACCTCCCATCTCTAGCCTTGGCTCTCAATCCACTGAGCCACCTACTTGCTCTCAAACTTACTGATTTTAGAAAGGAATTGTATAGCATATAAAATCAAAATTTAAAAAAGAGGTTTGGAAGCAGCCCAAATAATTCAAGCCACTAACTTCATTTTCTACATTGTCCAGAATCTCTAAGCAACTAACTGCTCAGCTTTCCACTTTAATTTAACTATATTCATAAACTCACAGATTTATAACTGGAAGGATCGAAGATCTATTTTTTATATCTAAGGAAACTGAGGTCCAGAGAGTTTAAGTGACTAGCTTCTGGTCATGCGAGTAGTTAATGATAGACAAGATTTGAAGCCATGTCCTCTGATTCCAGCTATATATGTGTGTGTGTGTGTGTGTGTGTGTGTGTGTGTGTGTGTGTATGTATATGTATATATGTATGTATGTATGTATGTATATAATATCATGTTTCAACTGAAAAAGTTCATTCTGTCCTTCAATCCCAATTGGGTAATCTTCTGGCAGGAAATTAATAAATTAGTGTAGATAGACAATGAGGCAGCTCGACTGCTCAGGGAACTAAGTCAGTCCAAGAAATGGCTTCAAATATGGCCTCAGATATTTCCTAGCTGTGTGACCCTGGGCAAATCATTTAACCACAATTGCCTATCCCTTATTGTTCTCATTAATACACAGTATTGTTTCTAAGATGGAAGATAATGGCTTAAAAAAGGATAGATAAGATGCTTTCTATAACAGTATATATGAAAGATCAAGAGAGCTTCCCCAATCCCTTTTAATTACAGTGTCTTCTCTCTGTTGACCATCTCCAATTTATCCAAAACATATCCTCTTTGCACACAGCCATGTACACATGTAATTGTGCCTCCCCCACTCTACCCTGATCTTCTTTAAAGCAAGGATTATCTTTTGCTCTTCTTTGTATCCTCAACCCTTAGTATGGTGCCTGGCACAAAGGCATTTAAAAATATTTTTTGAATGACTGACTAAACTTTCTGTGGAAGTTTTTTGAAAGATCATGGCAAGATTCCCATAAGGTGAGGTGTGTTTGTAAATTGTGATTTGAGTAGTTGGAGAGAGTTCTTGTATTGAGATGATCACAGATGAGGTAAATTATTGAAATTAAGCCTCTCTGAGAGTGTTAGATTATAATTTTGTTAATATTCATATTTATTTTCAAACAGTTATGTAGATAGCATTGTATGGTGGAGAGAGCATTTATCTTGGGATCATGTAACCTGAATTTGAATCCTAGAAATGCCACTGACAATTTGTCTAACCTTGAGCAAGTCATGCTGGACCTCAGTTTCCTCACTTGTAAAATAAGGATACTGGACTAGAGGAACTAGACTACAGTCCCTTTCAGCTCTAAATCCATGATGCCCACAACCTCTGTCATGCTATCACAAAATAAAGGGCACTGGACAATTTTCATTACTAGGAATTTCTTCTTTATATTCACTATAACCTGCTCTATTGGTCCTATGCAAGAAATATTCAATCCTCCTTCAACCTGATGGCATGGGCATTGTACTCCCAAAACTATAGAAGTGTTTCAGGCAAACTATAAGCAGGGAAACTCCTTTGCTTCCTTCTATCCTTGTGACTCCTAACTCAAAACATCTGGTAACTCCTATGAGACCCTGAGAGAATTATTCTCCTTGGATTGTCCTTTAGATGGACAGAGAGATATATCTCCTTGATATCATCAAGTTGTATCTCAGACATCCATCTGTCCCCTAAACTATGAGGGTCACCCCTTATGTCTCTAGGTACACTCAGTCAAATGATCAAACACCCCCCCCCCACTAAATGCCTGTTTACCACACAAAAGTCGCATATTCACCGGGGCACAGAGTCACATCTCCACTGTTGTAAAAGGGTATAAAATCCCCAGAATTGATTTCATCTGGGGGACAGCTTTTCCATCCATGCTGTCCTCCCTAGGAATGGCTCCCCATCTTGCTGTTCCCCTTTGCTATCTTCCTGGCCATATTCAACCTTACTTTCCAAATTAATGTTTTTCTTTTTATTTTTCAGCTAAGCTTTGGAGTCTTCCATTCTTGCAAAAGGTACCCTTCCTAAACCCCAGCAGCTCACCTCAAGCTCCCCCCAACACTTACAATCTCCAAGTATTTTTAAAAAGCTACCATGTATCCCCCAGGATCAAACTGTGTCTTAGCCCCTCCAGACATCCCCAATGACTTCACCTTTGCCCAAAATTGTCACCATGCTGGTCATTTCTGTCTTCTTTCAATTGGAGAGGCTCTGGACAGAACACAATGTTCCAGATAGGATCTGACAAAACAGCGTTCAGTGGAATGACTGATTACCCTTTGTGGGGAAGGGAAGAGGAAGGCAGGAGAGACTATGCAAAATCTATCTCTGTCCATCATATTGGCTGTAGGACCCTAGTCAAGTCACTTTTCAGTGCCCTGGGCAACTTCCAAAGACTTTAAATTGTAAAAACAGGTGTCAGATCTGCCTTGGTGGGAGTTTCCTCCTCTAAAATATTTGTCATGTACTCTTATTATCCATTCATGGACAGAATTTAAGCAGGAGAGGCAGAAAGGGAAAAGCAACAATTCTCTCCTCCCTACCATTTGCATTTGTTCAAGATGGACTTGCTAGGGTACATTCAACCAAAAGTTGGTAAGAAAAGACAGATTCCATCTTGGAAACCTTTAACACTGAAAAGAGCAGTGAAAAAAATTATATAGTATATAACTATACTATAAAGTGTAAAGTGTATGCTATATATAAAATATATACTATAAACTAAGAAGTAGAGCTTATGTTAGTTGAAATTTTTTCACCTATCTACCTTGACTTATTCCTTATCACATAGTTGACCCAGTCCCTCCCTTTCATTCATTTTAAAGTGCCTTCCAAGGCTAGGGTTAAGTCAGAGCACTCCAAAGGCAGCATGTTTTCAATGACTAATGCACTGCTATAGACATGGCTGTGAAACCTATGACTTCCCTCCAGTGAAGCCCTTCTCTCACCACAATTGCACAAAAATACAAACGCAATCTATAAACAAGCCAGCTTGGCACAGAACATGTATTTAGAGATTCCAGCCCCACAAAGCTCTCTCAATCTACCATGTCCCCGGTGTCAGTGAGCCGATGCCTTTGTCTGGCGGTGGGACAATGTGCTCCCAAGCAGCAGTCAGTGGGCATAGTTTGGCAGTACTCCATGGGGCCAAGTTTCATTCTTGGTGGTGCTGGGCAACATGCCAGGCATCACCCTCTCTGGTGAGACAACAGGGCAAGGTGCCCGAGGGTCTCCAGACAAAAACATCTGTAGGAGTCACTGAGTTGTTGGTCGCCTGAGTTCACCCACATGGAAACACAGAGAATAAACTCCTCTGCCATTTCCAGGATGCGTCCCCATGACTGGGAGTCACCACTTCAGGCTCCAAAACCTAAGCACAGGGTCAGCCAGCATGGAAATAAATAAGGGGGGAAAAAAACTTTAAGTCAGCAGGAGGCAGGATACAATAATAATAATAATAGACAGCAGCATCTCAATATCACTTTAAGGCTTGCAAAATACTTTACAAATATGAATGGGGCTCAGAGCCAAGGGCTTGGGTTCTATATTCTTTTACTGACTCATGATGGGACACAAAGGTTAATGGTTTTTAATATAGGTTTTTCTAGCACCGATTGAAAAGTGAATACCTTTTGTGTATACCTTTTGACCCAGCAACACCACTATTAGGTTTATTTCCCAAGGGGAAAAAGAAAAGAACTTCTATGTTCTAAAATATTTATAGCAACTTTTTTTTTGTGGTGGCAAGAAACTGGAAATTGAAGGGATGCCCATCAATCGAAGAATGGCTAAACAAGTTATGGCATATGATTGTGATGGAATACCACTGTGCTGTAAGAAATGACACACAAGTTAATTTCAAATAAGCATGGAAAGACTTACCTGAAATTATGAAGAATGAAATGAGTAGAACCAAGAGAACATTATATGCAGCAACAGAAATATTGTTTGGAGAATGACTCGTGTAGGTCCACCTCCAGAGAAAGAACAGATAAATAGAAAAAAGCAAGACATAGTTTCATATAACCTATGCCTTTTTCTTGAATGATGCCATCTCTGATGGGAAGAGGGAATGGAGGAATTTCCTTGGGAATTTTAAAGTAACAAACAAATCAATTCAAATTTTAAAAAAAGTGAAGAACTATGAGTAAGAGCTATAGCTACATATATGTATGCATACATACATATATACAAGTACAAACATTTAGATATATAACTTGAGTTCTTCACTTTATGTGTATAATATACTATATACTCATTTATGACTAGTTCTTCACTTTTCAATCATGTTAGAAAGAACCTATTAAAATATACATATATAATGGATATGAACTCATATATTTTATAAAGATTCCCTGGTTTGCCATAGATAATTATATGATTTGTGTTCATATCAGTCATGTATGTTCCCATGATTCACATTCTATATCCATATATGTATGTGGGTATATGTGTATAAATATATATATATTTTTCCTCCACTGATTGAAAAGTGAAGAAGTCAATTTGTAGATATAGATATGGATATATAGTATATGCATATATTATATACATAAATATATGGTGAGGAACTCAAGTCTGTATGTGTCTACTACTTACACATATATTTTGTAAAGATGCTAAAAAGACTGATTTTTAATACTAGTCATAGTTATATGATGAATTCATATCAGTCATATATATAATATACAAATGTTCATGTAAGTCATGTATATATATGCTTTCTCTACCCCTGATTTAAGAGTGAAGATCTCAAGTTATAGATATGTAGTATACATACATACACATATATCAACACACATACATGTTGACGAACTCTGTATAACTGTTCATTTGTGCCATCCACATATATATTTTGTAAAGACACCAAATAGACTGATTATACAAACATACACACACACATACACACACACACATACCACTTCATAGATTGGCCTCTTTTCCACTTCTATAGATAATCATTAGGCTCTATGACTCTACTTTGGGAAGTGGAAAAGGGATTACTTGTCTATAACAGAGTGGTCAAGATAGGAACTAAATCAAAAAAGCATATATTAGCTAAAGCAAGCAGTTTATCCTCAGGAGAAAAAAAATTTTTTTTAAATAGAACCCAGAACAGCATGGAGTCAACCACTTCTTCAACATGTGTCCAAACAAGAATTTAAGATGATGCCTATATGTAATAATTATAATTCACATTTATATAGTCCCTCTAAGTTAACAAAGTGCTTTATGCTCATTTATTATTTCATTTGATTTAATGATAACTGTGAGGTAAGTGTTTTTGGTTTCCTGATTTTTTAGACTAGAAAATGGAATCTCAGAGAAGTTAAGTTACTTTAAAATCAAGGATCAGAAAAGCATACATTTATGATAGGTTTCAAACCCAGGTCTTCCTGAGTCTCTGTATAGTTTCCTATTCACTATGCCATCCTGACCTTTTTACATGTTAATCTGCAATCTGGAACAAGAGTAATATTTTGGAATAAAATATTATTTTGAAATTCTCTCCTTTACTGAATAACTTAGCAACAATTTCCTGAGTATCTACAGGTGGTGACTTAGCATGGTTATTTGTCCAAATGAATGTACATGCACCTAAATCAGTGAATTTCAGACTTTCTGAAACTGTACAACCCTGCCTAGTGGGGTTTTGTGCCTGGAGACTCAGTCAGTTAATTGGAATGAAGGCTAGAGGTAAAGAAGCAGACACCAATTAAATATAAAATGCACTTGCCATGACCATAATGCCATTCAAAGAAACTCAAAATATACCTCATTGAGCCCTTTGGTCCATGGAACTCAGTTGAAAATCCATTGATTCAAATGAACATGGTTCTTTGGCATATTTTTAATGGATCACTTAAAGACTGAAATGGGTAGACCACTCACGATGCAACATGTTCATATCCATTGGCTAATTAAAAGTTTATAAAGTACCTCAGAGGAAAAACAATGGATGTACCAAAATAAAGAGCAATTTTGTCATGGGGAAGTAAATTTGGATCTTACTCCTGTGACAGGTTATATCTCATAGAGTTCACTGTTGGGAATATGAAATCAGGATTGCGTGCAGAATACAAATTGCAATTGGTCTTCCTCTTTGGTTCTCAAGGGTCCTCAG
Organism: Gracilinanus agilis; assembly: GCF_016433145.1. NCBI lineage: Eukaryota > Metazoa > Chordata > Mammalia > Didelphimorphia > Didelphidae > Gracilinanus > Gracilinanus agilis. The sequence continues at coordinate 589,740,641 of NC_058132.1, read as the reverse complement.
GAGAAGAAGAGAAATGCTCCTAAACTCAGCAACTAAAATGTCTAGTTTGTAACAATCTTGACAACTTAATGCCCTGACTATTAGGGTGGCTATATTATGTAACTGAGAATCTGCTCTCCCACCAGACTTTTGACTCCAACACTCCACATCCTACTGGTATTTTTAATACAATTCTCATTAGAAGCAGCCTGGTGTAATAGTTAGCATATAAGACCCAGGCATAGGTTTTTCTACTCTAAGGCCACAAATTTAAGGCTGTAAGAGATCTTAGAAGCTGTCTTTTGGAGTTGAAAGCCTTTCCCAAAATCACACCAGTGGTAAAACCATGGTTTTTTTTAGTCTAATCCTAAATCCTAAAGAATTTTATTTTTTTTCTTTTTATTTTAATTACAAATTTCTACCTAAGTTTTCAAAAGTTATATCATCCATATTGTCACCCTCCCTTATTCCCTCCCTACTCCCAGAACTGATAAGCAATTCAATCTGCATTATAAATGCAAAACTATTTCTGTATTATTCATCTTTGTAAACAAATGATCTTATAGAATCAAACCCCCAAAACATATACCCAAGAAAATAATTGATAAATCATATACTTTCATCCGCATTTCTACTCCAACAGTTCTTTCTGTGGAGGTTGTAACATCCATGATTCTGGGATGCAGCTTGAACCCCTCCCCGGGGTTACTGTAACATCCATGATTCTGGGAGGGGTTCAAGCTGCATCACAGAATTCTGTAGTGCCTCCCAGAACTCCAAGGGAGGGGGCAGTTAAGGGCAGTTGGGGACCTGGTAAAAAAGCCAGGTCACCCCTCTTGTAAGGGACTTGACTCTTGGTTCTTGGCACACACACTCTGTGTAGCTTCAGGGGCTGAGGCATTCAGTCTCTGACAGCCACGGGCTGCTTTACTTTGATAGCTATCCTCAAGATAGACCAGTAAGATCACTGTCTACCTTTAGTTTAGCTGTTTAGGATTTAGAAGAAAGATTTTTTAGGGTTTTAGATAGGAGTTCAGACATTCAATATACATTTCCACTACCCCCACCCACCAGGAAATGGGTTGCTAGCCAGCATTTAGCAGTTTCAGTTAATTTACCTTCCCTCCTCTTTCCTCAAAAGTTCCGGGGGGCACTATGGAATTCTGTGATGCAGCTTGAACCCCTCCCAGAATCATGGTTGTTACAAGGTAGATAGCATTCTTTCCATAAGTCCCTCAGAATTGTCATGGATCATTGTACTGCTGTTAGTAGCAATGTCTATCACACTTGATCGTTCCACAATATTTCAGGTACTGTGTATAATGTTCTCCTGGTTCTTCTTATTTCATTCTGCATCAATTCACATAGGGCTTTCTAGCTCTTTCTGAAAAAAAAATCATTCTGTTCATCATTCCTTATAGCACAATACTATTCCATCATCATCATATACCACAATTTGTCCAGTCATTCCCCAATGAGGGACATTTCTTTAGTTTCCAATTCTTTACCACCACAAAAAGAACAGATACAAATATTTTTATAAAAACAGGTCCTTTCCAATTTTTTTTATCTCTCTGAGATACAGACCCAGTAGTGCTATTACTAGATCAAAAGATATGCATATTTTTATAGCCCTTTGAACATAATTCCAAATTGCCCTCCAAAATGGTTGGATCAATTCATAACTCTGCCATTAATGCATTAGTGTCCCAATTTTGCCACATCCCCTCCAACATTTATAATTTTCCTTTGCTGTCATATTGGCCAATCAGATAGGTGTGAGGTGGTACCTCAGAGTTGTTTTAAGTTACATTTCTCTAATTGAGGGGATTTAGAACATTTTTTCTTATGATTATTGATAGCTTTGATTTCTTCATCTGAAAACTGCCTATTCCTATCCTTTGACCATTTATTAATTGGATTGAATAAATAAATAAAAAAGACTTGGATTCTTATAAATTTGACCCAATTGTTTATTTAAGAAATGAGACCTTTATAAGAAAAAAATTTATTAACAAAATTTTCCAGTTTGTTGTTTCCCTTCTAATCTGGGTTGCATTAGTTTGTACAAAATCTTTTTAATTTTATGTAATCAACATTAATCATTTTATGTCTTGTAGTGTTCTTTATCTCTTGTTTGGTCACATATTCTTCCCTTCTCCAGAGGTTTGCCAGGTAAACTATTGTATGTTCCCCTAATTTACTTATAACATCACTCTTTATGTTTAAAACATATACCCATTTAAACCTAATTTCTGCCATACTGTTTTCCAACCAAACCATGTTGTAAAGCCAAATGCTTCCATTCCAAAACCTTTGTTAATAGGAAAGCATTTTAGAGACTTTAAAGTCCTATGGAAATGTGAATTATCTGCATTATTAAACTGGCAGAAGCTCAATGAAAATCTATATACATATTAAAGATGCATGTCCTCTGAGAGGTATTAAGTTTTGTAGAAAGGTTAACTATTCGGTTAAGAAAACATATGGAACATGCATGTAATGACATCAAACTTTCTTCCTTGACGCCAACTAAGCTTTTGATGTGGTGATGCTCTGAAGCCATGTGAGACTAACTTCAATTTTATGATTCATGTTGTTAACCTTTGTAAATGCTGAACAGAAATGAATGACCCAACATTCTACCCAGATGTGTGCTAACCAGTATTTGGGAATGATTTCTTCAGTTTTTAATTATTTCTAACTTTAAGAAATTATCTTTATCAAAATAAGAAATTAAAGAAATTCTCAGTAACAACTTGTAAAATTCAAAATTTTACTTTAGGTCAACTCTCAGGTTACTAATGAACTACAATGAAAATTCATACCAATAAGCAATCATTATTTCAACCATGTCTGTACAATATGAATCATAGGTCTTAATAACCTACATCATGAGTCTGCAAATTACTTCCCACCTTTTTTTTATATGGCCCTCAAGTGAAGAATTTTTAAAAATTTTAATTAAAGTTAGTAGAACCCCCAACCTACATCTTTGGATGGAAATGGATCTTCACTTCAGCATCTGATCAAAAAGAATATGAATCGCTTAAGTATAGCAGCTATCCTTATTTGACAACTTGATGCATCCATTAACAGCAAACAGATCATATAATGAGGAAGAATCCTCTGAAACCCTTTCAGAATAAAATACAGAACTTGTAGTTTCTTGAAAGTCTATTTAAAAAAAAGAAGAAGAAGAAGACAAATCACAGGCTTCTTATTCCTAGGATTCTAGATAGTGGGCTAGCAGGGACGTTAGGAGAGACCTTAGAAATCATCTAGCCCAAGTCCATCTTGTAAGCCCATCTGTAAAATGAAAAAAGTGAAGTTCTAAGAAATTAAGGTGACATACCCAGACCAAAGGTAATAGAGTATCTAGGACATCATTTGTTTGGAGAATTTAATTTTTTAAAATAGATGATAAATGATGCATTTCCATAATTTTTATATTAAAATTCCCTCCTTGCTAACTACAATTTCTGTTGCTCATTTGTTAGATGTTAATCATCATCATTATTCTTATTTATTCATTGCAATTCCAGGTTGCCATTAGGCAAAGAAGCATCTTTTTTATATTGGCTCAGTACCTAGCTCAGTGCCGCGTATATAGTAGTCACTTAATAAATGTTTGTTAATGATCTATTGATTGAATAACTAACATTTGTTATAAATTTCAGCTAAAATGAAAAAGAAAAATACAAAATAGTATATGTATGACTTACCCAGGACAATGTTATGAGCCATTTTAGTCGGTTTGACTTTGGGAGTTTGGAGAGAAGTGAAAGATGCCAAATGCTTGCTTATTGCAGCCCTTTGTAATAATACTATTATAGTTTCTTGACCCTTTCATACTCTGGACACAATTCTGGAAAACATGAGAAAGCTAATAAATTTTTCACCTGTGCAACTTCATTCCATTTTCACTCACATACACACTTATTACTCTGATACGACTCATCTCTCAGATGATGACTTAACACTCTCCTCTGCCCATACACACATTCAGGGGACCTTAAGTATTGTTCAAGATCAATTGGAACTTTAAGATAAAATGATGACTCATTGACACACCCAACATTTTGTAGGATTCATAGAGCACTTGTTATCTTCTTCACATTTCCCCTAATAGAAAGAAATAGGGGTCAATCTATATTAAATCTGCTCCACAAGACACCAGGAATGGCAGAAAAGAAAAGAGGATGATTGTCCATTTGACAAATGGGCCTTTAAACTATATGACTGTGTTGATATTGCTGCCATGTAAACTGGGATGGACTATTAAGAAATTCTGTGTGTGTGTGTGTGTGTGTGTGTGTGTGTGTGTGTGTGTAAGAGGGAGACAGACAGAGATACAAGAGGAGACACAGTCAGAGACAAAGAAAGAGACAATGACAGAAATAGAGGGAGAAGAATGAGGAGGAGAAGGAGGAGGAGAGGAAGGAGTAAAAGGAGGAAGAAGAGGAGAAGGAGGGGGAGGAGAAGGAGAAGAATCCTTTAACTTCATGGCTTCATTGTAGAATGGGAAGACAAGTTAAATAATCTATTAAACAGAATCAATGAATTTTTTAAAATTACTTTTCTATGGTTATCTTTTGTTTTTGTATCATCTTCATTTCTAAATATACCCTCCTCCTCTACCCAGAAAACCATTCCTTATAACAAGGATTAAAAATAAAGACAGAAAAAAACAGTTCACCAAACTAGTCAGCAAATAAAAAAAAACAGTTCAGCAAACTAGTCAAACATATCAGCAAAATATGACAATATATAAAATGTTCCACAACTATGATACTCTACCTCTGCAAAGGAAGGAAAGGATGTGCATTTTCTCATGTTTTCTTTAGAGTCATTATAATTAAACTACATTAAATTTTTACCTTTTTGTTCTTTCCATTCACTGCTGTGATCATTATATATCTTGCTTTTTTGGTTTTGCTTGCTTTATTCTTCATGTTCACATACATTTTCCCATGCTTCTTTGACTTCTAGACATCCTTGATATTTAATAACCCCATAATGTTCCTTTAAACTCATGTCCCCAATTTGTTTAGACATTCAATAGCTAAACAAATTGATAGTCATCTTTTTATTTCCAATTCTTTATTACTACAAAAAGTGCTGGTATGAATATTCTTGTGTATATGGGGTCTTTCTTTCTTTCTTTGGTTTCTTTGAGATATATGCCTAGAGATCTCTGAGTCAAAATGGCATTTAAATAACCTTCTTAGTACAATTCGAAATTTCTTTCCAATTCACAGATCCACCAACAATGTATTAGTGGGCCTACTCTTTACTTTTTAATAAGTTGTTTTGATGTTACATAGACACGGGATCATAATGGAGAAATCATATGGGGGGGACAGTTCCAGATAAATAACAAAGTTAGGTAAATTCTATTTACCCATGCCAGAAATTTTTGTTTGGAGTGTAGAGATTATATAGTTTATTTCATTATGTAATTTATATAATTTCAGTTAAATATATTTTAAGTTAAAATTTAACTTTAATTTTATGAATAAGATATTTTGGAGAGAGGAGAAAAAAAACATTCTGAGATCTAAATTCAATCCTTAGATATTCAAGTACCAAACTGAATAAAAGGCCTACTTTTACTACTTATTTGCTTTACTTCTGCAACTAATCTAGACAATAGTCTTCTTAAGCATTCCTTTACTCTCTAACTTTCTTACCTTTGTAATACATCCCACGTCAAAATTTCTATCTGGTCTTCTGCCATCATGCCTGCAATTCCATCATTAGAGATGAATTCCCTTAGGTCTTAAAAGCATTTGAGCCACCACAAATTCCCTATTAAAATAAAATTCCCTTCCTCAGGAAAATTAACATCTTAAGCAATGATCAACTGAGCTTCTCAGTTGCTTATGACAAATAACTAAGAATAAAATCTTATAGTAATGAGACTCAGGTCAGCTAGACAACTTACTGGGGAAACTCCCTGAGAAGACCATCTTTACTAGATACCTGTACTTCATCAGGCTTCTGATCTCATTATTCAAATGAAACTGCTCTCTTCAAAGTTACTAATGATCTTTCTTGGCCTTTTCTCAATTCTCATTCTCCTCAATCTTTCTACAGCCTTTGACATAGTCAGTTATCTGCTTTTCTTTGATATTCTTTTCTCTCTAGAATTTCATAACATCACTCTTCCAATTTTTCTGCTACCTACTTAGCCATTCCTCTGTCTCCTTTACTGGATCTTCATCCATATCAAGCCCATTAAGACTGCACCATATCATAAATGCAATCCTACCCGATTGCCCCCTCTGATTCTAGTCTCTACTTAGATATTTGACACTTGCAAGGTCTAAGTTTGGTGAATAAAGAAATAGAGAAAAAAGAGAAGGTATTTGTGTCTTTATCTATCTCTCAGGCAAATCCTATCTCCCTGTCTTCTGTTTCTCTTCCTCTCTTTTCTCTTTTTCTCTCTTTCTTTCTCTCTGTTTCTTTCCCTCTCCTCTCCCCATCTCTCTCTTCCTTTCTTTATTTCTCTCTCTTCATCTCCATGTGTTTCTTTTTTCTGTTTCTGTCTCTCTCCTCTCTCCATATCTAGCTATATAATACATACTATTGAGACTGTATATATGCAGACATGCATGAATACTATTCTTTTTTGTTATTTCATTTATTTTTATCTATATAGATATCATGGTATCTCTATTTCTCTACCTTGAACTTTGGGGAGAAACATCTAGGAAATCAGTTAAATTAACATGTAAGTAGACAAATAAAGAGAATTAGTGTATATGTGTATATATATATATATATTGTTGTGAGGAGGATTATTTAGTTATACAAACATACACACATATGCACAGGCTGTTAGTTGGCACAATGGGTAGAATGATTGTCCTGAAGTCAGAAAAATTCATCATCCTGAGTTAAAATCTGACCTCAGTCATTTATTAGCTATGTGACCCTGGGCAAGTCACTTAACCCTGGTTGCCTCACGAATTAGAAAAGGAAATGGCAAATCACTCCAAAATATTTGCCAAGAAAACCCTAAATGGGATCATGAAGAATCAGATACAACTGATTGAAATGACTGAACAATAATACAAACACACACATATACTTATATATGATTTCACAATACAATTTTCACACTCAATAATTCAACAAAATTTGCTCTACATCCATATATGTGCATTTATATGAATTCCAGGAAAACATCTGGATAATCAGTAGAATTAATGTGTCAGTAGATAAATAAAGAATTAGTAGATATACATATTCACATGTACATGCAGTCTCGTGTGTGTAGATACACATAACATATATACATTCACAGATACATACTATGTGTCTCTCTGTCTATACACACTAATTCCTTGTTCTTCCCACACATGCCTCAGTCTTGGCAATAGACATTTTTTATTCACTTTGTTTTCCTAGAGTGGGTTGTTAAACAGACCGATCTCCTCCACGTCACTGCAGATTCCACTGAGAAAGCTTCACGGTGTTCTGAGCTGACCAGTCCAATGTCATCGTGAAGAGGAGCATTTAAAGAGCTTCGCCATTGAATGCGAATCAACCCTTCCCTATTTCTCACGACCCATCCGAGTGGATTGCTAAAATTAAAATTTCTGCCTGATAGCAATCTGATCAAAGAGATGCATCTCCTTTATCAGGGCTTGGTTTTCTCCTACAAGATTGGAAAGAAGCGTTTTTACATCTTGTCCCTACGTTTTTCTGACATTGTAAAGGATATATTGTAAAGGACAATCACACAGAGAGCAGAGCGGGTGCTGGGATCACAAGCATGGACCACAGAATAGACGGATCTCAGTGGAGCTGGAAGCAGGGGGACAGAACACTGCCCCCTGGTGGCGGAAACGGAGAGCACATAGCACCAGTATGAGGCAGACTTTCACTGGAAAGCTGGCAAGTGGGATTGTGGGGGGGGGGGGGGGGGAAGGGCAGGACTGGGGAGAGGCAACCTTCATAGTTTCTTTTATTTTACTTTTACTAACCAGATACTAAAATTTGTTGTTTCTACACTGCCGGACGACCGCAAGTGTTGTTATTGTTCTCTTCACTCAGGAGTCTCTAAATGAGACATCCATGGGCAAAATCCTGGCGACTTGGCACTGGCTACCAGTCTGATAAAGACACTATAGACAAAGACTTGGGCACTCTGGATTCTAGTCCCAGTTCTGCCACTACCTGTAAAATGCTGAGCATTATTTCGCCTCTCTAGGAATATTTCCTCATTTGCTCAAATAAAAAAAAAAAATCTATGTTAAGGTTCTTTGCACTTAAGTACTGTATAAATATTAGCAATTATTGTTTGTAAAATGAAGATTAGAACAGAAGGTCACTAAATGCCCTTTTAGCCAAAAAAAACCCTCTAAATGTTCACTAATTCAATTTGACAAACACTGATATAGAAAGTCAGTACCTTGAGGGGAAAGAATGTGTTTCATTTTTATCTTTGTGTCTCTAGTACCCTGAACAAACTCTGGCATATAATAGGCATTTTAAAAATTCTTCTTGATTGATTGTTCTCTTGTCATTTTGCTTTTCTTCCTCTTGAGAGCTCAGGGTTCTCTTCTACAAAATGAGGAAGTTAGACTAGATATCATTAGCTATGAAGTTTTTCTAGGAATTTTCTTGAATCAAGATAACTATCTCTGTATCTTTCCATTTGTCTTTTTCTTTCTTTACTCTCTCCATCTCCATCTGTCTTTCTTTGCTTCTCTCTCCCTTCATTTCTGTTTCTATCTCTCTTCTGTTTTTTTCTTCTCAGTCTTCTTTCTTTCTCTTTCTTGTCTCTCCTGTCTCTCTCTCTTTCTATTTCCTTTTATCCCTCTTTATCTCTGCCTTTCTTTTGTCTCTGTTTCCATTTCTCTGTTTCTCTCTTTTCTCATTTCCTTTCTATCTGTCTGTCTTGCAATCTCTTTCCTTCCCCTCTCCCTCATTTCTGTTTGTCTATTGTCTAAGTGAATTTAAATAAGAAGTATATGCAAGGCCAGTCTAGGCCAACTCTATGTGATGATAGTAGCCTAAGACTAAATTAATATCCAGGGCATAGAGAGCAATTACAGTTGGGTTCTCACAAAAATATATTAAAGAATCTGACCCATTGTTCCTGCTAATCTTGACTTCATAAGGCTAGTTGAAGGCCAGTTCAATGGAGATCAAAAAGATATTCTGTTCCATAATTGTGATACTCGTGGATAAGAGAAAGTCTCTATTTCAAATCAGATTGGGGAAATCCTACCTCTGCTTTCAAGCAGAGGGATCAACAAGTCAATAAATTAGTGCCAAATTGCTTCATTATACTCCCACATCATGGTTGCCATTATCATTCAGCATTGACCACACACATCCTTTTCTCCAAAATCTTTCTCTCCTGGTAAAGAGAAATGAGACTTTATCTCCATGTCTAAAGAGTAAAGGTATCAAACTGACAGCCCATGATTTACAAATGGTCTACATTACTCCCAAATGCAGACAGGAAGAGAAGAAAGGAAGGAAGCAAAAAAGGAAGGAAGGAAGGAAGGAAGACAGGAAGGAAGGAAGCAAGGAAGGAAGCAAGGAAGGAAGCAAGGAAGCAAGGAAGGAAGCAAGGAAGATTTTTAAAAAGAAAGATTTAGTTGCCATCTCACAAAAATCCAGATCAATAACATATGAACTTCTGTGTACACATTTACCTCATATTTTTCTACATCATTTAACACAGAGAAGCTACAGTCTATTTTTCAAGGTCTATAAAGATTATTTTTATCCTCAATTAGCATGACCAAATAGCCAGTTCTGCTTTGGGAATAAAGGAGTGGGATGCAGGTATTTAATTGGTTGTTAAGAATGAATCAAACTTCTTTCAAATTAGGATTCTTCTTGCTTGCTCTTTGTTGTTTAAAAAAATGATAAATTTATCTTTATTTTTCCATTTTCCAGGACTTCTCTGAAAACCTGAAGATTCTGTTTTCATCAAAAAGTAAGGGGCTATTGGTCTGTATGCTTTTTTTCCCCCTGAGCTTTTGCCTCCATCTCTGACTCTTACCATTTTGACAGGCATCCTTGGAATGTCTGAAGTGACCACATGTTATCAGACTTCCCCAAGTCCATTTTCAGGTACCTCTCATCATAGAGAAGACTGTATGTGTCATTTGTTCCATAGGAGAGCTAAAGGATAAGCATTTAGTTGCCCTGTTGCTAGCACTCAACACCAGTACTAATGGCAGCTGTAGGGGAGCAGGTGAAACAACCTTGGGGGTAAACTACACACATATTTGTTTGTTCAGCCCGTTGAGAATGTGAACTACCATGTGATATTTCATAAGGTACTTGTGTCCTGAACAACTTGCTTACCGAAACTCACTTATACCACTCCTGGCACTCAGAAAACAAATCTATTAGGGAATTTTTCTCTAAACCAACAATATACAGTAGTTATAGAAATCATGAATATCACAGTCCTTTATCTGACCAAACTGCTTATTTCTCTTATTTTTCCATGTTTACCCACTTCCAGGCATCTTTCCCCCTTTTTTCACCTTTACCTATATCCAAGGGATCTCTCTGTCCTTGAAGCTGTTGGCTAGTTGTCAGCAAGCTGAGATGGATTCATACTAATTATCTGAAATTGCCAATTTTCTTTACTTCCTGGATGTGTCCTTTTCCCTGCTTGTTAAAGAGACTTAACTGCATTGGATAAAGGAAAGAGTAGTTATCACACACACACACACACACACACACACACACACACACACAAATCTAGCCCTATATCCCTTAAAATAATACCACATCGTCCTCTGACTACTTTCTGAAATCCAAAATTTACAGGAAACTGTTCATTGGCAAAAAGAGAAATATTAGACTTAGAACCAGGAGACCCAGAGATCCAGTATTGGTTGGCATTCCCCAATGGTATGACCTTGGACAGCTCACTTAACCTTGTGAACCTCAGGTTTCTCATTGGTTTAAGATGAGGGTTATTAAACTTGTATTCTACCCACATAAAAGAGCTATTGAGAGAAAAGTCCTTTGTAAACTTCATGCCATAGAAAGGCTCTTGCTTAACACTAGGAGACTATTTAGTAAGCTTTCAAAACCTGAAGCTGATATCTTCCAATATAATTGGCCCTAACTTCCTTCAAGATTCAACTAAAATCCCACCTTCTGCAAGAAACCTTTCCCACCCTTCCTTATATGAGTGTCTTCTCTCTGAGATTATCTTCGTATAATCTTATAAACATTTTAGTTGTACATAGTTGTTAGCATGTTGTTTCTCCAATTAGACTGAACTTGAGGGCAGTAACTGTTTTTGCCTGTCTAGGTCCATCATTGAGCACAGTGAAAGGCAATGTAGGTTCTTAATAAATTCTTCTTTTTGATATTAAAAGTATTCACTAAATACTAGTTGAATGGATTAACATTTTTGTCATATCTAATCGTGTGGAATAATGATCATGCATAAATGAGTCCATACTTTCAGAATTGATTTATTAGTCATCATTCATAGGACTATAAAGTCAAAAGGTTCATCAAGAGATCATTTAAGTCACACTCCTTTCTCTAAGCTTATGAACATCTAAATTATCTAAAATAGGAACTGCGTCTTGATCAATGACACATGTAAACCCCAGTGGGATTGTGTGTTGGCTATGGGACGGGTGGGAGGAGGGGAGAGCTAGAACATGAATCTTATAACCATGGAAAAATGGTCCAAATTAATTAATAAAATAAAGATCTTAAATTAAAAAATAAAATAAATTATCTAAAAAAGATGTTCACTTGTGCTGTTGAAAGATACTGAACATTTTCACATGTCCTTCTTGTGCTAGCAATAACTACATTCCTATGGCCTCCTCCACTTGGCTGATGAGTTCTTCCCCAGAACCTCCATTTGAGGAAATGTCCATACTCACTCTAAAGCTGGACCAGCTCATGACTTCCTATCATACCTTATATTTCCACTTTGTCTCCCATGGGTACTTCCTCTGACTCCATACTTTTCAGTTCCCTCTTGTGATTTGTTTTCCCACTAGAATTAAGCTCCTTGAGGGCAGGGACTAGCTTTTGGGTTGTTTTTATTGGAATTCTTAGTGCTTAGCATTGTACCTGGTACATAGGCTTAATAAATGTATCTTTTTCTGCAGAATAGAATTCTCTATAGCATCTTTTAGTGGCTAGTATAATCTTATAAACATTTTAGTTGTACATAGTTGTTAGCATGTTGTTTCTCCAATTAGACTGAACTTGAGGGCAGGAACTGTTTTTGCCTGTCTAGGTCCATCATTGAGCACAGTGAAAGGCAATGTAGGTTCTTAATAAATTCTTCTTTTTGATATTAAAAGTATTAAAAGTATTTCGGTTGCCACTAAATCAATTCCTTCTTGGATCTAAATAAATTACTTGATAAAGTTTAAGATGATGTTCTTCTTTAGGTTGGCCTTCAGGGAAGGTGTCAAATAGGTGATCATCTTCCTTATAAAATAATAAAATAATTATGGAGACAGAAAAAAATCAATAGCAATCAGATCTAGCCTTCCCATTTTACAGATGAAGAAAATGGAGCCCACAGAAGGTAAATGACTTGCCCAGAGTCATATAGCAACTTAGTGGCAGAACTGGGAATAGAATCTAGGTCTCCTGCTTTCTGATCCAGTATTTATTAAGTATATTTCATTACATTTGACTTATTTTAAAGTCAGTCATCTATATAATGTGCATGGAATCTCATAGTTAAATGAAGGTTTATCCTTCCACCATGCTCGCCAAGAGTTCATAAGATCATTGGGATTTGATGTTTGAAATGGAAGAATTCTGCTTTTTCTGCAATTCTGACAGTCAGAAGACTAGCCATTCTTTACTGAATTATTTGGAATTTTGCTCTATGTACTCTTTGTAGACATGTAACTGCTGTTGAGCCTTGGAAGATTCATTATAAGAGTATTTTCTATTGTAGCTCTGCCTCACACACACACATATTTGGATCCCTAGAAAATCATCTCCAACTTCAAGACTTTCTATGGGTCTGCACAAACTGAAAACCATCATAATTCCCCACCACAAAACTTAATTTTTACTGAAAGACAGATAAGTCAAATGAAAGACATGGCCGCACTCCCGTGTTTAAATATTAAGGGATTTTAGAGACTGTTTAGTTCAGTCTTACCCTCCACTCCCATTTTATATGAGTTAACCAAGTCTCAGAAAAGTTAAGCAACTTGCCCATCATCAGAGAGGAAGGAAGTTTCTGAAGCTAGATTTGAACCCAAGTGTGGCAATAGCACAGGGGCAGGGGCAGTTAAAGGATCATGAACTTCTATCACCTTGGCTCAGATCATCATCTCTTCTCACATCAATAATCCTTTATTTCCCAACCTTGCCACCAAAATACAACTGCTTTCTTCCTCTGCTCCTGTGTTCCACTTCTGAAACTAGAGAGTTCTTCATAAGTGTCAGAGATAGAATTCAAAACTAAGACCCTCCTAATTTCAAGGGTTGTGACTTTTCCACAAGAATTCAGGGTCAGCTACTGTCATCAAGAAATAATACTATTATTTTAGTTACAGAAACTTAGAATTAAAAAAAAAAACCTTGGATGCCAGTCCTGGCTCTTCTATATACTATTTTTGTACAATCGTAGAAAAAAATGCTTAGTCTCTGGGCCTCAGTTTTCTCATCTCTAAAATAAAGAGGTTGTACTGTAATTATCCAACTTTAAATCCAAAATTTACCTTACTATAGTCTCTAAAGATCAAATGTTATGAAATTACATGAGTATAAAATACAGATTTTCACCACCAACTCAAACTTCAAATAATTTCAGACTTTTCCTTTCATCTTAAAAAAAAATAAGATAAAATTTGGGGCAAAAAGGAAAGCATATTTAGCCCAGATTTAGCAAGGCCATTTATTTACTCCTTCAACAAGGATGATTATGCTTGTGCCAGGGAATGTGGCATAATGGATAGAGTGCAGGTCTTGGGATCAGGAAGCCTAATTTCTTAAAAATACTGGCTTTATGTCTCTAAACAAGTCACCACCTGTCAGTGCTCTAGAAAATTCTAAAAACAGGTACTGATCTCCTTTGGTAAATGAATTTTCCTTATTGAAAGTCCCCCAGGTCAAAGAATTCAATCATCTGATTCCAACACCTCCTAAAATATAAGCTATTTTGGTAAGTAAGCAATGGAGAACCAAAGAAAAATAATATAATAATGAAATGATGTGCTAAGAAGAAAATGGTAATTGATGACCCAAGAGGATAGGGAAACACAAACCACTCTCAAATTATTTTATTAACCTGCTATTTCAGTCACTTCAGTGAAAAAGAAAAATAATAGCAGAAGATTATAACTATATTGCATGCATGTAGGAAAGAACTGAGTACCCTATAAAAATCCTGGTAGCTGATAGACCTAAGGTACTCTCTCTTAATGAGGAATAAATTTGGATAATTAGTCTTCATAATCTTACATGGCCTCACCTTCTCTGGTCCAGTAGTACTTGACCTAGAAAACTGCCTATGAAATACATTAGCAGTGCATAAAAATAAAACATAGCCTAAATCATAACTAGGAATCCTTTAGTAGGGGAAAATACCAAAACTTATATCTGGGATGAATGGCATGAAATATATCCTCACTAGTGGATAGGAATAGTAGAACTGAATTCATCATTTTGGGTCAAGTCTCTGGTTGACCTTAGTCATGACTCTTCCTATAGCTTTTCTGGAAAAAAAAAAAAAAAGAAAGATTTTCTAGACTTCAGTCTTTTCTAAGAGTACTGGGAACCTAGTTTCCTTCAGGACATTGTCTAACCAGAAAGCTCCGCATGCAGTGAATGCTAACTGGGGTATAAACAATTCTCTAGCACCTACTATGTGCTTGGCACTAGGGGAGATATAAAGGTTAGGAAATATATGATCACTGCCATCATGGAGCTCTCTCTCCAACAGAATATGAGCATATGCAGATAATGATAATAAAAAAACAAATTGTAATAAGTTCATTAGAGAGATTTCAATTGAATGTGAAGTCTGGGGGGAGCAGGGAGAAAGGTTCCCCCTATTTAGGAGAATCAGGAAAGCTTCCTTGGGGAGTTCACATATTAATTGGACTTGAAAGAACAGTTATGAATTCAGCTGACAAAGAGAAGAGGAGACATTCTAGGCATTAGGAATAGTATAAAGAAAGTAGCTAAATGTCCAGGGAACAAACAGCATATGGTACAATTTGGCCAAAGAATATGTGCTTTTTATATAGAGAATATATTCTAGAACATATGGAGGGGAAAAATATGAGATAAGACTGGAAACATGGGGTGGTGTCCAATTGTGAGGCCTTGGATGCCTTCCATGACTTGAGTTAATTCAGGCTTAAAATATTTAAGTGGCAGGGACCATTACAGAAAAATTTCTACATTCAAATGAAACACAAAGATAACACTTGAAAATTACTGTTTTCCCCCACCCACCTCCTCTGTTTTGAGTCCAATCAATGTACCTCTTTTTTATAATTGCAAACTACTGCACACCATGAAATTTTGAAACCACAGAATGATAGTGGAAAATATGTTGAAAATCAACATATCTGAGGCCAAAAACTTTACTGTGCTTTCACAGGTCTGTGCCTCCTTCCACATCTTTATTCAGTCCTTACAGAGAAACTGAATTCATTGGAATGCTTTTTTTTTTCCTAGTCTGAAAACAACTAATTTCTTTTTATTTCTCCTCGGTAGTAGAACAAACCCTTACATTTCATCTTTCCCTTAAGTTAAATAATAAATTAGATATATTGCTTACCTTTTTGTCTACCCTTCTGATATTGATTTTATTTCTGTATAGGTGGAGTACAGGCAAGGTCCATTTTCACAGATGATACTTTAGATACTGCAAGAGGCAACAGCAGCTTATATTAGCTTTGTCATCCTACACTTCGCTAATTTTTACTGCACAAGGTATCACATTAATGAATTAAGTATCCAACGAAGATTTTTTTCTATAGCTGTCCACAAGTAGTACAAACTTGCCATGCCTTGACCTGAAAAAGGATGGACAAGAAGGAAACCTTTTCTGACGCAGGTTCTCAGTTCTGTAATATACTCCAAAATTACTAAATTGAGAACATTTCTTCTCTCTACGCTTGAGACCCTATGCCTACTTTTAGGATTTCCCTTTCTCATTGATGACCCTTTCAATTTATTATTATGACAGAGACAGTCCACTTTTTTGCTACTCACAATTTTTTTAAGTTTTTAAACAGAAATTCTTAACAAAGAAAGAAAAAAGTCTACATTTCCAAGTACATAGACAAACACAAGAGGACTATACATGGAACTGTGAATTTTTATTCTGAACAATCTGTTTTTCTTAAGTATATAATAAATCAACTTGTAATAACTTTTAAAGATATCCTCCTTTTCTGTGATTCCTTCTGACCTTCCTTCTGTCTTCTTCAGTGCATTTTAAAAAATTCTTCAAAATCCTATTTTCTTTTTTTCTTTCCATTTCTGGTAATCCTTTTGATAGCTACTATATTTCTCTTACCTCTCCATCCCCTTGAAAAAAAAACAAAGAACAAATATGGATAGTGGCGCAAAACAAATTCAACTGTGCCCCAAAATGTATATCTTCCTTGTCTTAAGAATATCATCTGTCAGAAGATAGGTATCATGCTTCATCAGTTATCCATAATAATGATTAATAAGAATTTATAAATTTTTCAAAGTTGTCTTCTTATAATATTATTATTGTATAAATTGTTCTCCTGGTTCTACTCATTTCGCTGTCTATCAGTTCATAAAAATCTTTCCAGATTTCTGCAAAACCACTTCTTTATTTATTACAGTAAATTTCATTACATTTATATTTCATATATAAGTACATCCATATATATGTATATGAATATATATACATACATATATTTATAAATCCAATAGATTGAAATCTCTTTAGTTTCTTTGCTACCACAAAAAGAATTGTTATAAATTATTTTGTACTTGTAAGTCTGTTTCCTCTTTCTCACCCCTTTTTAAGATTCTTTTTTCACATCTTTAAGTAGAGGCCTAGTCATGGTATTGCTGGGTTAAGGAGTATACACAGTTTAATACCTTCAGGAGAATAGTGTGAAATTGCTTTCCAGAAAGACTGAACCAATTCATGCTTCCACCAGTAGTGCATTTGGATGCCTGTTTTTCACAATCCCTCCAATAATTTTTGTCCTCTTTGCCAATCTGATAGGTAGGAGGTGAGACTTTAGAAATACCTAAATTTGGAGTCCTCTGATTGATAGTGGCTTGGAACTTTTAAAAATACGTTTGTTAGTAGCTTTAATTTCTTCTTTGAGAGAGATGATATTCTATTCATATCCTTTCACTATTAATTGGGAATGGTTCTTATTCTTATAAATATGAAGCTATCCCATAAATGTACCTTAGAAATGAGACCTTTATCAGACATATCCTCAAAATGTTTTTCCCAGTTTCCTATTTATCTTCTAATTTTAACTGCATTGGTTCCATTTCTGCAAAAATATTTTTAAATTTTTCATCATCAAAATTATTCATTATATCTTTTGTATTGAACACATCCCCATTCCTAGATCTGAATAATTTCATTCTTGTTTATCTAGTTTGTTTATGAACACATAAAACATGAATCTTTTTGGAGTTTGTCTTGACATATAGTATAAATGTTGATCTATACCTTCTTTCCAATTTTCTTTGTTGTTCTTATAAAAACAGTGAAGCTTATTCAGTTAGCGGGGGTCTTGGGATTTATCAGACACTAATCTGCTAAGTTTCTTTGCTTCTGTATGTTGTGTACTTAACCTGTTATACTAACTGATCTCTATTTTTCAATCAGTACCAAATAGTTTTGATGGTTACTCTTTGAAGTGTATCTTGAGACATTATTACTGTTGTCTTCTTATTTTCTGCCTTTGATTATTTTCCTTGAGTTTCTTGACATTTTGTTTTTCCAGATGAATTTCATTATTAGTTTTCCTAGCTCCAATAAGTAATCTCCAGTAGTTTGATTAGTGTGGGACTGAATAAGTTATTAATTTACAAAGCACTGTCATTTTTATTATATTGATTTAGTATGAGCAATTTATATTTCTCTATTTCAGCCTTCATTTCTGTAAAGAGTGGTTTTGTATCTGCATTCATTTGGTTCTGAAGGAAGGAATGGGCAGAGACATGCAAACAAGGTGAATATACAGAAAAGCAAAGGGGAGGAGCTTTGGAATGTTGGTGAGACAAAACTCTGAGAGGCAATGGATTCTGGGGGGAGTGACAGTTGGAAACCTCAGCGTCTTTGGAGCTTGAACTCTGTGTGGGAGCCAGCTCTGGATTTTTTCTCCACATCTAACCAGTGATTCCCATCCAAAACCAATTCCTGGAAAAGATTCATTGTATTCCTGCTCCTGTTCATCAAACCTTGGAGATCTACCTGAGTGGACTCATTCAACCAGTCTTCCTGATGGATTTTGCCAAGAGGGGAGACTGAACAGAGCCAACAGGAGTTCACACATCCTGATCTGCTAACAGCCAAGAGACTATTGATCTATCGATTTAGCCTAGGGTTAGCTATTGATAGGTAACATGAAGATCAGATAGGATTTTCCATGGTTACCTCAGAGGTGGCTGAAGGCTGAACTTTGTCATCCATTTAAGGAATTAGCCAGGGCTCCTATTTCCTCTTTCCTGACCTACCCTTGCTATCTCTTTAAAATAAGTCTTTAAACTTATGAGAAGCAGTCAGATCTAACTATTGGCCATAAGGGGTTATTAGCTTAGGATATGTGATAGAGAGTGAGAGTCTACTTCAATTAGGCTATGTCAAGTCCTAATCAACCAACATTCTCTCTCTCCCTGGCATACTGTCTCAGAGAGGAAACACTGAAGGAAGCTAGGAAAAAGCAAAAATTCCTAGCAAAAAGCCAATTCTCTTTCCTGAGGTGTTGCCTTTCCTGAGGCAGTTGCTGTGTGATTCCTTGTCTTCATTCAGTTAAGTTGACCCAGTTTAGGGAGCCTAAAAAGCACTTGCTCCCTGGATTTTGTAGAAGCTGCCCTGCCAGGCCAAGTCAAGCCAAACATTCTTGGCCACCAGTTCTATCTTAATTCATCTTTAACAGTTTTCAAGAAAAGGGCAGAGAGACATCCACCTTAATCTCTGCCATAATGAGAGAC
The DNA here is from genome assembly GCF_016433145.1 of Gracilinanus agilis. Taxonomy (NCBI): domain Eukaryota; kingdom Metazoa; phylum Chordata; class Mammalia; order Didelphimorphia; family Didelphidae; genus Gracilinanus; species Gracilinanus agilis. Next base: position 589,721,492 of record NC_058132.1, on the reverse strand, counting down.
ACCCTGTTAGTTCGGGTTACCTTAAATCCTGAACACTCATTATAACTCCTCACAGGGACTCTCTCGTTTTACCTTTTTACAGTTGGCAGAGCCAGCTAGGTTCCAAACCTACTTATTTTAAGAAGTTTGGGGGTCGAGAAGACAGTGGGTAGTGATAAGGAGTTTGGGGCCTACACACAGGGGCAAAGGCAGTGCAGGAGTACAAGGTAACCATCTTGACACAGTTCTTCAGTTAGTACTGGAGTCTGCCCAGCAACTAGATACCCAATTTGAACTTTCCACTCATTCTGAGGTGGTTAGGGGTGGGGCAAACTCTTAAAGACACAGACTTAAACAACAATTATCCTTTGGATAAGTTTTTCAATCTAACAACTGAGAGGAAACTTTTTGTAGCCATGGGATTGATGGCATTGGTTTGTCAATTCCTATACATATGCTTCAGTTTCTTTTATGTAATAATCTCAGATTATATTTACTTTCTCCTAAACCTGTATGACAGTTTCCAGTGGTTGAAGATTGGGCTTGAGAGATTTATCTCATATATACCAGTGGTGGCAGGGATAATCTATTCAATGTTTCAACTCTAAAATGCTATAAGGAAATGTGTAAGGATGGTGGTTGGGAAAAAGGCAAAGACAGCGAAATAAAGATACCAATGGTAGCTATGAGGGAAGAGATTACTCAACTAAGATAAATGGTGAAGGAAATAGCTGAGGAAAGAGAGAAAAGCAAAGCAAATGACAAACAACTAGAAATTCCCAAACCAGACAATGTAGTTAATGAGGAATGAGGGGGCAATACCAATTCTGTCATTAAGGGACATGACAAGTTTACTAGAAGATCAAGGTATAGTTCATGTCAAAACACATAAACCTTTTGCAACTGGGAACTTAGAAAATCTAAAAAAAAGAATGTCTAAGTGGTATGACAAACCCATGAAATACATTAAGGAGTTCAAACAGGCTATTCATGAATACAATCCAACCTCTGAGGACCCTGAAATATTGCTATCAGAATTGTTTTCTCAAAAAAAATTGTTGTCTCAAAGGAAGAAAGATCAGTTCTTAGATCATGACCTGGGGAAGCTGGCCTCCCCCAAAACAAGTACTGAATCTTTCAGTAATTGCAGAGTGAGATCTAACAAGTGCCTACAATGATTTGGAAATTCAGACATGGAAAAAGAACTTTGGGTCCAAAGAGATAGGAGGAATTTGGTTTTCTGAAGCAGGAATACCCATCTTGCCTAAAAAGTTGTTCCACCAAGTATGCAATGCAATACATGAGAAAGGACACTATGGGACTCAAGCTGTGATTGATATAGTCCAAAGATTTTGGCTAGCTCCTGGGATTTTGTCATATGCAATAAAAGTCTGTAACAAGTACAAATTTTGTATGAAGTTCAATCAGGTAGTGTTTAAGAAGAAAGGTCTTGGGGATCGACCACTAGCTTATACTCCATTTGAATACATAAAAATAGATTACATCAATATGCCTAGAGACAAAGGGTTTAAGCATTTCCTAGTGATAGTAGACAGTCTGACAAGATGGCCAGAAGTATTTCTAGCTAAGAAAAACAATGTAGCATTTGTAATGAAGATCCTATTAAAAGAGATCATCCCTAGATTTGGAATTCCATGCAGATCGAATTCAGATCATGGATTGCTTTTCTTGGAAACTATGCTGAAGGAAGTCTATGAAAACTTGGGAATAAAAGCCAGTTTTCATACTCCATATCATGCACAGAACTCGGGTCAAGTCAAGAGACTGAACAGAGAGGTTAAAACACTCATTGGAAAGATCTGTTCAGAGACTCACTTGAAATGGACTGAAATACTACCTTTGGTTCTGTTCCATCTCCAAATCCATCCAAGTGGGGACTTACATCTTTCTCCATCTGAGATGTTATATGGCCATCTGATTTGGGAAGGCAAAATGTGTAAACCTTGCTACATTTCCATGCTAGGAGGAGATTGCCAGTTGTCAAAATACATAAAAGCATTGCAATCCAGGATAAAAGAACTGCATGAAATGGGTGTGATCCAACAAACAATACCGTTGGCTTTTGCTCTTGCACAATATTACACCAGGAGATAAAGTCTATGTGAGGAATTTTAGTAGAAAAACAGCTACGGAAAATAAGTGGACCAGGCCATAGAAAGTTTTACTAACTACCCCTAGTTTGGTGAAAGTATCAGGCAAAAATGCATGAATTCATTGTTCCCACACAAAGAGAGAGAAACCTTACACCAAAAGAGAAAATCATAGTGCAAATACACATGATAAAGAAAGTACTGAGAATGAAAATCAATCAGAAACAACAGAATTAGATCATAATGAAACACAAGTTCCAGAAATAGTTCCAGAAGAAGATTTCAACAATCAAGTATAGACAACAGGCAACAAGTTAGACAACCAGCAATAATGCTCACAAGGGGATGAAAAGCTACAGAGAAGAAAAACTTGAAGAAAAGGAAAGAAATATCAGCCCAGAGGAAAAAATTGGAAGAAAAGCTATAAGAACAGACAGAGGAAACTTTGAAGAGCTGACAGAGAAAGCAAAAACTCTCTGAACATTGTAAATACTTGTAAATAAGAAGCGGACAGATGATGACTGGGACTTATGTAAGATGTAATGCAACATAGATCACAAATACACCATAGTCACATGATAGGGACATCTAACACGTACATACCTTGCAAGAATGAAGAGAACATCAGGCAAGTGCTAGAAGAGGAATTCAGAAGAGAATATGTAAGTATCGCATACATCACAACATAAAAATATTCTATACAATTCACAAACTGATTTATTTATTGACCCTGTGTAAAAAAGAGGGAGTCTGTGATTAGAATAATGATAAATATGTAAATACTTAGCTAGATCCATAAGATCTTAGTCAGATAGGAAGATCAGTAGATTTTTCTGTTTGATTAACATCAGGGAATAGGGAATTGAATAATTATATATTTTGTACATACTCTGTAAAAATTATAAATATTTGTAACATAGGTTTGCAATTGTATCTATATAGCTTGTGAAAATTGTATCATAGCTTGTAGATAGACTGCAGATTGACCATGTTTAGAGTAGGATATGGAAATTAGCATAACGTATTATAACAGTTTAGTTATAAGGTTAAGTGTTAGTGTAGTGTAGTAGGTTATTAGATTATTTAGTAATACAATTTAAACTGCATTTGCAGAACAGTTTTTCTTACTGAAGTTCCTTATGACAGCCTCACCTGAAATTGTGTTAATGGAAATTTATAGTTAAGATTATTTTTGAATGGTGATAAGCATAGATAGAGAATTTTTTGTATTAGTCTAGAATTGCAATAACAGTGAATAGGAATAGTAATATTTGTTAGTTATTGGTATGTTCTTATGTTCAACATTTGCATTTTGCATTTTGTAGTTATTTTTGTAAACCCCAATTCCTTAACCTATATCTTTCCTAGGGAATACCCTAGATTAGGGATAGTTATATAGGATTAAGATAGTATAGAGTAGAGGGAGTCTTTTTTTGTTGTGTTTTTTTTTAATTTGGGGGGGAATTCATTAATAGAGTAAGAATATATTTAAGGTAAGTATTAATGTTCACAAAAATTGGTATTGGGAAGGTTGGAAATTCATGAAAGGGGAAATGAAGGAAGGAATGGGTAGAGACATGCAAACAAGGTGAACATACAGAAAAACAAAGGAGAGGAACTTTGGAATATTGGTGAGACAGAATTCTGAGAGGCAAGGGATTCTGGGAGGAGTGACAGTTGGAAGCCTCAGGATCTTTGGAGCTCAAAATCTGTGTGGGAGCCAGCTCTGGACTTTTCCTCCATATCTAACCAGTGATTCCTATCCCAAACCAATTCCTGGAAAAGACTCATTTTATTCCTGTTCACCAAACTTTGGAGATCTACCTGAGTGGACTCATTTAACCAGTCTTCCTGAGGGGTTTTGCCAAGAGGGGAGACTGAACAGAGCCAACAGGAGTTCCCACATCCTGGTCTGCTAACAGCCAAGAGATTATTGATCTATTGATTTAGCCTAGGGCTAGATATTGATAGGGAACATCAAAATTGATTAGGATTTTCCATGGTTGCCTAGGAGGTGGCCGAGGATTGAACTTTATCATCCATTTTGGGAATTAGCCAGGGCTCCTATTTCTTCTTTCCTGAACTACCCTTGCTACCTTTTTAAAATGAATCTTTTAACTCATGAGAAGCAGTCAGATCTAACTTCTGGCCATAAGAGATGTTAAAAGGGAAGTACATAGCCTATAAAGATATTAATGGCAGGCTATTCAGTGTGTGTGTATGTGAACAGATAGCTGAGTTGCCCTACCTTTTAACTAGAGGCCATGAAGGGGTTTGTCCCTGAGATGATGACTGAGATCAGGGACAAACAGGACTCTGTATTCAGTTAAGAAATGCTTATTGGTAAAGTATTGATGGTTTACCAGGACTTAGCAAAATGCCTAGCAATCTTATGTGCTCTTCTGATATAGATCCTGTAGAGAGGCAGCAATGGCAGGAGGCTTTGGGTTTGACGTTACTGAAATCTGTGAGAATTGCCTCTCCACTTAATCCCTTTCACCCTCAAACTTCCCCTTGAATCTCCAAAGATTTATCTAACTGCACTGGTAGGTAACTTCAGGTTTTTATTTAATATATTGGTAATCAGGAAAGATTGGGAAAGAGGAAGACAGGAGTGCCCTAAGCTATTAATACAGAGACTGTAGAAGGATCGCTTTTGACTTTGGCAAAAGCCAAAAGGGAAGGCTTAAAAGCTTGTCTTGTTCTTCTAATGCTGCCTACCTAAGATATTGGTGAATGATCACAAAAGTCCTTAGATAAGCTAGCACTTATACAGAGATGGTTTCTTCTCAATAAGGACACTGTCTGTGGTCCAGTATCAAATCCTCTCAGGCAGCTGATGAACTTTGGCAGCCTATAAAGTTTTAGTGACACAGATATTCAAGTTCAATCCACAAAGTAAAAGACAAAGATCTCCTAGGGAAATCCTGAGTGAGAAATGAGATTTCACTCCTCCAAGGGAATCTGAGCTGCATCCAGCTCCAGGCTCAGAACCGAATTCCCCCCACCGTTCTTCTCAGAAGTCTTTGCTTCTCTGGGGCAGGTGGGTAGCTCAGTGGATTGAGAGTCAGGCCTAGAGACAGGAGGTCCTAGGTTCAAATCCAGCCTCAGACACTTCCCAGCTGTGTGACCCTGGTTAAGTCACTTGACCCCCATTGCCCACCCTTACCACAATTCCACGTAGGAGCCAATACACAGAAGTTAAGGGTTTAAAAAAAAAGAAGCCTTTGCTCTCTCCTCACCAACTGCCTTGGCTGTCAGTCTTGTCACCTTCCAACATTCCATTTCCATCTCTGTACACAATCTTTCTCCTACAGGGGTTATCAGCTTAGGAGATGTGATAGAGAATGAGAGTCTACTTCAATTAGGCTATGTCAAGTCCTAATCAACCAACATTCTCTCTCTCCCTGGCATATTGTCTCAGAGAGGAAACACTGAAGGAAGCTAGGAAAAAGCAAAAATTCCTAGCAAAACACCAATTCTCTTTCCTGAGGTGTTGCCTTTTCTGAGGCAGTTGCTGTGTTATTCCTTGTCTTCATTCAGTTAGGCTGACCCAGTTTAGGGAGCCTAAAAAGCACTTGCTCCCTGGGTTTTGTAGAAGCTGCCCTGCCAGGCCAAGTCAAGCCAAACACTCTTGGCCACCAGTTCTATCTTAATTCATCTTTAACCGTTTTCAAGAAAAGGGACAGAGAGACATCCATCTTGATCTCTGCCATAATGAGAGACACCCTGTTAGTTCGGGTTACCTTAAATCCTGAACACTCATTATAACTCCTCACAAGGACTCTCTCATTTTACCTTTTTACAGTTCTCATGGACTTTATTTAGAAACTTTGAGAAATACACACTTGCAAACACTTTCCTGCTTTCCCATTTGCAAGACTCATTTCTTTCCCTCAGTTCTGCAATGAGATAAAGCTTTAGTAATACCTTCTTTAATACTATAATATTTTCTCTGATTTAGGATCTTGAAAGTGTTGAGTTAGAAATATAGAATGTTCTCTCCTAAAAAGACCCTTAAAAAGTCATCCACTACAACGTTTCATTTTACAAATCTAGAAAACTAAGGCCAGAGGGGAAGGTTACACAGAGTAAATGGCAATTGCAGACTAAGAACCCAGCTTTCTTCAATCCTAGTTCAGGATTCCATCCATAGCACCTTCTGGTAATATGAGGGCCATGATCCCTGGAAGAACTGGAGCAAAGAAGGGTACGGAATTCTTTGAGCCTTTTCTTTTAGAAATCTTTCTTTTCTTTGGTTCCTATAGGAGCAACTTTCTCAGATTCTCCCTCTAATTGTCTCACTGTAGGTGCCAATAATTTATTGCTTAATCTAGGAGAGTTACTAGTATACTACAATATTAAATGTTTCCATCAGAATACTTACAATAAATATGTACTGGGGACTGCTAGGTGATGCAGTGGATAGAATACTGAGCCTGGAGGCAAGGAGACTCATCTTTCTAAGTTCAAATCCATTCTCAAACACTTACTAGTTGTATGACTCTGGGAAAGTCATTTAACCCTATTTGTCAAAGTTTCTTCATTTGTAAAATGAACTGGAGAAGGATATGGCAAACCTCCAGTATCTTTGCTAAGAAAAACCCAAATGTGGTCATAAAGAGTCAGGTACAACCCAATAACAACTCAATAACAACAAAATATTCATTGAGTGAATTAATTAATAAATCAACTTAAAAGCCTATTTTCTAGGAAGGTATGTGGAATTTAGGGTTAGGGTCATGGAGTTAGAAGTTCTCAGTTTAAGTTCTGGTTCTGTCACTTAGGATCTTGGGCATGTTCACCTCTCTGAGTCTGTTTTCTCAACTATAAGATGGGCATAATAATGTTCCGAGTACTTACCCCATATGAATGCTACTAGGATAAAATTAAATAACATGAACTAAGAACTTTGTGCTTATAAAGGCCTACATCAGTCTAAACTAATATTATTGCTTGACCCTATCTTCTTGAAGAAACTTTGATTGAAAGCCATAGCCTCCATTTCTTTCCTTTGTGTTTCTTTGTGTGTACAAGTGTGCTTAGGTCCCTGTGTTTTCTCTTTTCCTGTATCCTATTCCTATCCATCTGTGTTCCATCCACCATTGCCTTTTCAGCATTGCTGAGTAGTTTGGAATTATTAGAATCTTACTTCTTCAAGAATTCTTCAATCTTCAAGCAAAGTATTTATCTGTTTAAGCTAAATCTTCCCATTTTAAATGAATAGAGATTTATATGTTTTTGCCCTAAAATCCCAAAGCTGTTCATTTGAATCCTCTTTGCAAAGTATACTTAAATTTCAATACATCAAGCATCTAGAATTCCATCATTGTAGATACTTCCCTATTGATACAGATACCAGCCTTAGGTATTACTCCTCAGGAAACAAGCTTGGAAGACCAGCAAAGACAGTGAAATGGGAGAAAACACTACAGCCCAATTTTCTCCCACAAACATAAAAAAGGGCACCAGACAAAGCAGGGATCATAAAATCCAATGAGAAACTGTAGAAAGTCATTTTTTTCAAGCCCAAATTATAGACACAAATGGACCTGCATTTCCATTGTTCTGGCCGTAAGCAGGATCTGGGATGTGGTAAACGGGCACAGATGATGGGGTAGAATGCCACTGTCTCTCTAATCCCAGAGCAGGATCAAAGATTGAGTCCAGTGACATAGAATAGGAGTGAACCTTTGTCTTCCTGATTCTACACACTAATATATTTTAGTAGGTAACCATGGATAAGTCAAAACCTGAGCAAGCTATGCTTAGTACCCATGGAAGAAATTTCTCCACTAGAAGTTTTCTATATCAATGAAACTACATGTCTACAATATAAATGTGTTTATAGATATGTTTACATGATTGGAATATAAATACCTAAACATAAGTGTAATATACTATATATATATGCATATATGAAGAATTTCTCTAATGATATATCAAGGTATTATTGTTAACATTGTACCGTGGATTTTAACAAGGGATTTAGTGGGTTTTCAAATGATATCCTGGCATTCAAAATGGAGAAATATATATTGGAAGATAATCGTGGTTTTTTTTTTTCAATTCAGAAATGCCTAAGTAAATGAACCCAAACAATGTGGATGAATGTTCACCTAGAAAAAAGACATCTAGTGAAGTGTCACAGAGTTTTTTCCAGGTTCATCCTCTTCCATATCTTTATTACTAACTGGGATGAAGCTATAGAAAGCATATTTATTTATGTCAGTTTAATGAGAGGGTCAGCTAACATTTTACTTGACAAAATGGTGATATAAAATGATCTCAACGGACTGGGATAATGGACCAAATCTAATAGGAGAAGTTGAATAGGGATAAATGTGTAATGTTCTGCACTGGCATTCAAAAAGAAATCAGCTGCAAAAAGTAGAGTAACAGAGAAATGTGGTTAAACAGCTCATGTTAAAGGCAGCTCGCGGCTTAGCAGATAGAGCTCTAAACATGGAATCAAGAAGACTTAAGTTCAAATCTAGCCTCAGACACTAGTTATGTGACCCTACACAAGTCAATTCAAAGTTGGTTTGCCTCAGTTTCCTCAATTTTAAAATGGAGATAATAACAGTAGCTACCTGAAGGATTGTCATGAGAATAAAATAATATTTGTAAAGTGCTTAGCACATAATAGATATATAAATGTTTCTTCCCTCTTTCTCATATAAGTAGGAAAATTCTCTACCCCACTCCACCATCCTGAATCAGAGAAACTGAAAATTTCTAGAGACCCCATTGGACATCTAATCTAACCCCCTACTTTAAAATAATTCCCACTAAAATAAACCCAACCATTGATCATCTAGTCTTAGTTTGAAAAAGACCTCAGGCTAAGGGCAAAATAGACTTTTGTGTCTTAGTGAGCAATCAATGTGAAATGAGTGAACAGGGAGAAATGACATCCCAAAAGGTAATTAATTTATAGGCTACATTAATTTATAAACATCTCTTAATGATTCCAAGCTTCTCCCCAAAACAAGGACCTATCTTTTCAATGCTTATATTCTGCTGGTATTGCAATATGTTCATACGGTCCCATGGCTAGAGATAGGGAACTCTACCAACACTGGTACAGCATTTGATTTTCACAACAATGCCATAAAATGGGTGCCATTATTATCCTCATTTTTATAGACAAAGAAACTGAGGCTGACAGAGGTTAAGTGATTTATCCAATATCTCTAAAACCTCTTCCATATATAACAAATTTTCAAATATTTGCAAATCAAGGCCTGATGTAAGACAGGAGGGACCAAAATCTTTGTAAAAAGTAGAGTTTTTCAGAAGTACAATGGGTCACTTCAAGGGTTCCCCCTTATTGGATGTGTCCAACCAAAGTTTGGAGGACCATTTGTCAAGTATGTTTCAGAAAATATTCTTTCTTAAGTAGGAAGTGGATGAAATGTCTGCTGGGGTCTCTTCCAACTTTGGAATTCTTTGTGCAATTACAGAGATACATTGCAATTCTTTTTCAAGAGAAGTTGTCAAGGTAAGGCTGGATAACTACTTTTCAGGTGTGTTATAGAAGAGAGGTATCAAGCAAACCACCCTATGTACACCTCAACACTCCTAAGTATAGGCAGAACCAGATTAAACCTCAATTTGTAAATATTTAACAAAATAAATAAAAATATAATAGAACACAAATAATTTTAATGTGTGGTTTTCTAGGTCAAGATGTGACCTGCAAGGATCCAACATGTATGTTTTAGCAGTCCTATTTCTGAGTTTGATACCACTGTTGTAAAGGAACTTTTTTCATGTATGGGTTGAATTGGATGACCATGAGTTCCCTTCCAATTCTAAAAAAGGAAAAAAATGTTGCTTAACCTTTCTTGAAAGAGACTTCTTAGGTCCCTTCCAGTTATAAATCTATAACTCTTTGTTCCCATATATTTACTGAGGGATCACAAAACCCTTTGACTCCAGTTCAGTAGGCACAGTTTTCAGAGGAAAAAGGCCAAGATTTTAACCTCAACTCTCCATGTGTTCCAGTCTTCCTAATGGGAAAAATAATGGACAAGTTATCCCACAGACCCATCTGATGCCAGTTTTTGGTGGGGCCACCCAGAAGCCCACCCAGACCAAGTTTTGCCTGATTCATCATTTCTTTTCTCACTTCCTCTTCATTTTACCACTCAGTTTTTCTTGTTCATGTCAGCAGAGATTGATTCAACATACATGACATATACATATAAACACACACAACAGGAATCTAGATCCTTGAAGAAAAATTTCTTCAGCTTTCTATGAAATCAATAATGAGCACAGCATAGGCACTATCCATCCATTTATGCTGTGCATCTGAATAGTCTTCTCTTTTCTACTTGCTATTTTGGTCATATTTTACATATGGTTTTTCAGTTCTCTAACTTCAAATATGTAACTGTCTGAGGTTAGGAGGGACACAACACCATGCAGCTGGCATTCTTCATCAGAATGCACTTTAAACAAGAGGCAACCCTTAAATAGCAATGATTATATTACAGAAATAGCACACCTGTGCCTCCAAAAACTCCCTAACGAAGCTAGACTGTCATTTTGAATAAGTGAAGAAGCCATTTAAAAATATATCTGTGACCTAGTCAACCTACTTGGTTTGAAATATTATTTGTGACTCCAGTAGCACAAACATGCAACTTCCCCTAGGTTTTAAGCTGTCCTTACAGTGATTCTGTCATTGAATTTCTATAATAAAATCAAATCTCGTTAGTGATTTGGGAATCTAGACATCAAGTCTGGACTGAATTGCATAAGAACCTATACACATTTCATTTTTGTTTAGCTTTTGTGCTATTATAGGCCAAAAATTACATGGGAACGCCTTGAGGACAACATTAGCTCCCTTGGCCCATTGCTACTCTGATTAAGAATAGGACAAGATTTATTCTTTATGGTCCTGGAAAACCACAACCAAACAGCCCTTTGTGTGAAAGGTGACAATGGCCTGAAATAGTGCAAGACCATGAGATGTACCCAGTGGCCATGGAAACCATGTAGACTTCTGGCTCAAAGCTGGTAAACTGACCATTTGCTTCTAGCAGATATGTGAGTATTATTGTTATACCAAGTAATGAATTGCTTTAATAAAAAATGAGGGTTAACACAATAGATACTACCTGGGAAATTGGGGCAGGGGGAAAAGTAGGTTAAGTTATTTCTTTGGTTCTGTATAATTTGACTTTGCTACCCAGGATCCCTTTCATCCATTTCTTTCCCAGCACCCCATTCAGCTCACACTGAATGCAAACACTGCATAGGATAAAGTTTTTGTGTAGTTCCACCCTCAGTCTCTTTTCTGGGAACGTGGTTTGTGGAGGTTGGGTTGGAGCCAGGCAGGAGAATTTTCATTCCCGTGCTTATACTTAAGTTTTGTACTTTGTTCTTTTATTTCTTCTACTTCAAGTGATTATTAATAACTCTTATAAAATATAATACTTGGAGTCATTGGATATTAATTTAAATTTAACATTTTTCATAATAAACAGATGTTTGAAAGAAAAAAATACACCAAGTTGCTTTCCATAGCTACCATCTGGTTTCCAGAAGCCATAATTAACACCCTTGGAAGTTTCTGACCAATTGATTAGTGGAGTCCAGTTCTTTGCAGGCCCATCAATGTTTCTGCAGCACTTCTCATCAACATGGAAACTTTTCAGAAACCACAATGGCTGGAAGAAAAGCTCTCTTACAATTCTGATTTGTAGATCTCTCTAGTTTGTGGTTTATTTTTAAGGGGTTGAAAACTAAGCTAGAATCTACCCAATCTGTACAGTTCGGTATCATTCAATTTAGCAAACATTTGTTAGGATACATAGTAAGAAATCTAATGTCAATGGGGGCATGGTGATTATGTAGGAAAGGAGCAAAGATTTATGAAAATCATAAGGAAGATAAAAACAGTTCTAACAGAAAGGATCAGAGTAGCATTGGTGGAAAATGTTGTACTTGAACTGGACCAGTGGAAAATTTTGCAATGGTCAGAGATAGGAAGATATATTTCCTAGGAGGGGATATAAGCAAAGACATGATTATAAATTTACTAAACAAGGTGACACAGTGGATAGAGCACCACTTATGGATTTAGGGGGATCTGAGTTCAAATCTGGCCTCAGACACTTCCTAGCTATGTCACTCTGGGCAAGTCCCTTAACCCCATTGCCTAGTCTAGTGAAGGGCAATCTTTTGAGCTTGGTGTGTCAAAATTCGCCACAAAACCAAGCATAACTCGGGTGATGTGTCACTTTGAGGAAAAAAAACATAATTTATAGTTTAAATAAGAAAAATTTATCATTGTGATACATAACTATATTTAATAAACCAAAAACTAATTATTTAACTTACCTACTTAGTGACTTCTTTGTTCATCTCTCAGTTGGATTCATTTGTTGGTCTTGATATTATTTCACTTGTATGGGGTGTCCTGAGCTAAGATAAATGAGGAGAAGGGAGAATTCTTTAACTAACTAATAGGAAGGTATTAGTGACTTTTTTGTTGCTGAATTTCACTGACTAATGAAAATTCATTTAGCTGCTATATCTTCAATTGAAGGTTGGTATTTTGTATACTTCAAGCCCAAGCAAGTGCTACTAACTTCATCTTTCAATCTGTTTCTTTTGTAGGTTTTGATATCACTTAATGCTGAGAATAAGGTCTCATAAAAATATGTAGAGGGAAAAATTGTGAGTAAAGCCATTGTTATATTTTTCAGGGTACTTAAAAGTGCCTGGTAATCAGTTCCAGGCACTCCAAATTTCCTGTTTGTAGTGGCACTCCTCTTGATTCTCCAAGCACCACCTTTCCATATTCTCAAGCTTTGAACTTAAGTTGCCTAACACCTGAGCCCAGATACTGTCTTGAAATTCTGCAAGTTGCATCTCCAAATCATCAATTTGCATCCACTGGAAAACATTTAATCCCCCTACTATACACTACTACATCAGGATACTTAATTATTTTCATGGTCTGTTCTAGGCTTCTAAACTGATTAAATCTATCACTGAACTGGTCAAGTAACGAGTTTAAAACATGCTGGTACTTTATATGTAGGGGTTCCATTTCATTTTGTACAGCTACCCTGACCTTCTGAAAATACTTTGTTACTCGAGGAAAATACTTATAAGTTTTAGTTTCTACATCTTGCTTGAAAATTTTAAGTTTACTTTCAAAAGCTTTTATGTATCCAAACATAACGTTAATACTTTTGCCAAAACCTTGTAACTTTAAATTCAGTTTATCAATATCAACAGAGAGATCAGTAAAAAACATCAGGATGTTGACCCACTTATCATCATTGAGCTGAGGAAAATTTCCCAGCTCCTTATCCTCAAGAAATACCTTAATTTCTTCAAAGCACTCCACAAAGCACTCAAGAACTTTGCCTCACTCAGCCATCTTATATTATTGTATATCAGCAGTCCACTATAGTTGGAATCAACCTCCATTAAAAGTGCAGAAAATGGGGTTCCAGGTTAAGATGGCAGCAGAGTAAGAAGCAGCTCTTAACCTCTCCTGACTGAAACACACAAAACTCCTCAAGGGGACATAAAAACAAGTCCAGACAAATGGAGGAACCCCACAATAGGGCACAGCGTGGAAGATACGTGGAATCGGGCATTTCCATGCTATAAAGGGGTGAAACAGCTCTCACTAAATTGCGGGCTGAGCAACCACCCCACCCCACCCCCTCCACACACACCAACTATAGCGCAGAAGCCAGCTAAAAAGAAATAGAGCAAGTTTGGGGCACCCATCGAGTCATTGGCAGATCCGGGGCCTGTTCCTGAGAGCAGCAAGATTTAGGACCCCAAAAAGCTAAAGAACGCACATGAACTCTGAGCGTGGGAGTAGGACGCAGAGCACAGGAATAGAGCACAGGCATGGTTGGAGGCGCAGGTGGAGGCAGACACAGCCTCGAGCTAAGGCTCTGAAACCCTAAGTGGGGAACCAGTACAGACGGGTATAAGACTGTGGAAGCAGCAAACTGAGACTTGTAAAGAAACCTCCAGCAGACGATCAAGCAAGGGGGTCTACCAGGGGGATTGGCCTTGGAAAAACCAGAACTCAGACCTCAGGAGCCAAAAGACTATGGACAGACCCTGAGCTCAAGGATAAACCTGAGAAGCTGCTGGGCTAACGATGGCTACCCAGTCTCAGGAAGTTCAGAAGAGAAAGATTAACAACAAGAAAAAGAAGTCTCTAACACTCGACAACTTTTACACAGAGAAAATCCAGACAACCAAGCAAACAGAGGAGTAGAACAAACAAGCATCCAGACCCTCCTCAAATAAGGAAAACTCCTCACAAGCTATGGAAGAGTTCAAAACTGAGATTTTGAGGAAAATAGAAGACATCTGGCAAGAAAATAACAGTTTAAAAGGTAGAATCTTGCAATTGGAAAGTGAGGCTCAGAAACCAAATGAACTGATAAGCAAATTCAACACCAGAAATGACCAGATTGAAAAGGAATACCAGAAGATTATAGCCGAAAACCAGAAGATTATAGCCAAAAACCAATCCCTAAAGGCTAGAATTGAGCAATTAGAAGCTAATGATCTCTCAAGACAACAAGAACAAATAAAACAAAGTCAAAAGACTGAAAAAATAGAAGAAAACATGAAATATCTAAATGAGAAAGTGACAGAACAAGAAAACCGGTCTAGAAGAGGCAACTTGAGAATAATTGGTCTTCCAGAAAAACCAGAAATTAATAGAAACCTGGACTCCATACTAACAGAAATAATTCAGCAAAATTGCCCTGAAGTCCTACAACAAGAGGGCAATATAGATATTGAAAGGATTCATAGAACACCCGCGACATTCGATCCAGAAAAGAAAACACCCAGGAATATAATTGCCAAATTCAAGAGTTTCCAAGCAAAAGAAAAAATCTTACAAGAAGCCAGAAAGAGACAATTCAAATATCAAGGAGCACCAATCAGGATCACACAGGATCTAGCAGCCTCCACGCTAAAAGACCGTAAGGCTTGGAATACAATATTCAGAAAGGCAAGAGAGCTGGGCCTGCAACTACGGATCAACTACCCATCAAAATTGACTATATATTCCCAGGGGAAAGTATGGGCATTCAACAAAATTGAAGAATTCCAGGTATTTGCACAGAAAAGATCAGGGCTAAAAGGAAAGTTTGATATCCAACCACAAAAATCGAGAGAAACATGAAAAGGTAAATAAGATACAGAGGGGAAAGAAAGAAAACTTATAATTTTTAAATTTGCCTTTTTAAGGGCCTCAGTGAGATCTAATTATCTGTATTCCTATGTAGAGAAATGCTATTTAAATTCTCTGTAGTGAACTCTATTCACTATTATAGTATTCACTATTATAGTAATCAGAAGAATAATTCACAGGGTGAGAGTGGAACACTAAATAATCTAAGATGACATGGGGGATGGGAAAGAGGGGGTGAATAGCAGGGGACACCAAGAGAAACTTGAGTGAATAAGAAAAATAGGATATTCTATTACAAACAAAGAGGGCATGGGAAGGAGAGGGGGAAAATACTATTATAAGAAGGAGAGGAAGAGAGCATTAAGAGGTAATAATCAAACCTTACTCTCAGTGTAATCAACCCGGAGAGGGAAGAGTAGCTATACTATCCATTGGGACATAAAACTCTTATCTAAGATAAGAAAGTCAGAAGGGATAAACCAAGGGGAGCAAGGGAGTGGGGAGGTCAAAAAAAAGAGAGGGGAGAAGGAGGGGGAGGGAATTCATAAGGCCTTTAAAAACAAAAAGATGGGGAAAAATAAGTGAGGGGATAGAAAGGGAAGTTAATCAAGGGAGGGGATAAGGGATAGCAGCTTAATAGCAAACCACTGGTTTAAAAGGAAATAGTATAAGAAAAAGGGGGTGGGAATAGGGGAGGATACAAAAATGTCAGCAAATGCACAACTGATGATTATAACTCTGAATGTGAATGGGATGAACTCGCTCATAAAACGAAAGCAAATAGCAGAGTGGATTAGAAATCAAAATCCTACCATATGTTGTCTACAAGAAACACATATAAGACGGATGGACATACACAAGTTTAAGGTTCAGGGTTTGAGCAAAATCTTTTGGGCCTCAAATGAGAAAAAGAAGGCAGGAGTGGCTATTATGATTTCTGACAAAGCCAAAGTAAAAATAGATATGATTAAAAAAGACAGGGAAGGTCATTACATCCTGATTAAAGGCAGTATAAACAATGAGGAAATAACACTGCTCAATATGTATGCACCAAGTGGCATAGCACCCAAATTCATAAAGGAGAAACTGGCAGAGCTCAAGAAGGAAATAGATAGTAAAACCATACTAGTGGGAGATCTAAATATTCCTCTTTCAGATCTAGATAAATCAAACCGAAAAATAAATGAGAAAGAGGTAAGAGAGGTGAATGAAGTCAAATTGAAGGATGGAATTAGATTGGCTCTTATAAAGGTGTAGCTGCCTGGAAATGTATTCTTTCCTTTCATCCTCACTTTTTTTCAAAAGTTGGGAATGATTAGTTTCAAAATGTCTATTTATATTCCATGTTATGCTTACTACCATTTCAGTACATAGAATGCAAAAATGATCTGCCATTTTTTTCTATAATACCATACATCTCAGTCCATGTCTCTTGAAAGGGTTGACTACTGCTACTACCACTTCCTTTGCTTAACCTGGTCTTTTATTTTTTGGGTTCTCCATCAGGGAGGCAGTGACAGATGATAGAATTATAGACAGTCTTTTTGCCCTGCAGGCAATTAGGAGTTAACTAACCTAACTGACTACAAAATACTACAAAATGGCACATGTAACTGCCTTTTAGGAAAAGGCAGGGTTAATAAGCAGAAATAGGGGTTAATAAGGATGCACAACAGTAACAGTAGTGAAATGGACTCTGCACTATGCTACAAGATGGCATTCCTTATGTAAATTAAGATGGCTGCCGCTATTTCTTATAGTGAGAAATGGCACCCATAGCACAGGCCCTCACTTCTCCCAGTCTATCCCTCACTTATCTCAGTAATAATGGTTAATTAGAAATTCACGACAACACAGAACAATAGGTTGGATGATGGTTGCTCTGGTCATGTGGTTGCTGGCAAGGGTGATCACAGGGCCCCCAGAGATGTGTCCCCTGCAGCATTCCGCTGCTCCC
The DNA here is from genome assembly GCF_016433145.1 of Gracilinanus agilis. Taxonomy (NCBI): domain Eukaryota; kingdom Metazoa; phylum Chordata; class Mammalia; order Didelphimorphia; family Didelphidae; genus Gracilinanus; species Gracilinanus agilis. The sequence goes on along the minus strand of NC_058132.1, from coordinate 589,704,238 downwards.
TGTTCCACTGGCCAGAAGTGAGGTCAAAGGTCCCCTAATGACCTGGAAGTCCCAGGACTAGACACTCTGTGCTGAAGTTCTATTGTTTTGGTCCACAGACCTCCAGCACAGAGTGTCTACACTATACTACAGCAAATGTTTCATCCTTGCCGTGTGGCCCCATACTTCTCTGTATGTGGCCACATGTGGCTGCATGTCATCAAAAATGGCTATGCTTATCAGTGCTGACACATGTGTCATAGGTTTACCATCAGGGGCCTAGCCCTTATCATACTTCTACCTTGGAACCAATACTTAGTAGCAATTCTAAGATGGAAGGTAAGGGTTTTTTAATTAGTTAGAGAAGGAAATGGAAAACTATTGCAATATCTTTGCCAAGAAAACCCAAAGGGCGGTCATGAAGACTTGGACATGATTGAAACAACTGAAGAACAACAGTGATTATAAATGACATGGGGCATCTCTTTTGGAGAATATTCCTAGGCAGCCTATGGTTACCTCTACCTTCTAACAGAACAAGATTCAGCCCAGACTCAAGTATCAGTCTCCATATAACTTCATGGAACATTAGGGTCAGACATGACTTTGAGAACCACTTAAATCATCTCTTCATTTTACACAAAGAAGTGAGGTTTCAAAAGGTTAAGTGACTCACCTGAAATCATACAGACTCCTTGGATTCCAAATCCAATCACTTCTTTCTGTATCAAACTGACTCACCATTGAATTGAGCAATATCATCTTCAAATACAAGTAGAGGAATGGATGGATGGATGCATGGATAGATGGATGGATGGATGAATGGATGGATGGATAGACAGACAGATGGACAGATGGATGGATGGATGGATAAATGGATGGATGGATAGATGGATGGATGGATGGATGGATGGATGGATAGATGGATGGATGGAGAGACAGACTGCTGAGCAGAAGCATGGAGGGGAAGAAAGAAACGGAAAATGAGACAGAAACAGAGAAAAGATATAACAAGAGAGGTAGAGACAAAGAAGCAGAGAGACAGATCCACAAAGAACGAGAGAGAGAGAGAGAGAGAGAGAGAGAGAGAGAGAGAGAGAGAGAGAAACAGAGAAATGGAGAGTCCTGATAAGTGTAGATTTTTAAGGGACACTCCTAGATTGTCTGCACAATGCCACTTAAGAAGGAATATACCTCATGCAGAGTTAGAATGTGCAGGTTTGTTCTTTGCAGAAGTGGGAGGCTAGGTATGGAACATTACATATACTGGGAACTATGCAATTAATTCTCAAAGAAGGGTCAGATTAGGGCATTCATGGGGTCAAGTGGAGAGAAGCCAGTTCATCAGCTGAGTTATAGACAACTTCCAAAAGGGAAAAATGTAACTAAGTATTTTAATATGAGGCAGCTGGTTGGTTCATTGGATAGTGCACTGGACCTGAAGTTAAGAAAACCTGAGTTCAAATCTGGTCTCAGACACTTACTAGCTATGTGACCCATGGCGAATCATTTAACCTTGTCTGCCTCAATTCCCTAGAGAAGGGAATCACAAACCACTCCAGTATGTTTTCCAAGAAACCCCCTTGTACAAGATGGTCTACAGCAGGGGTCGGCAACGTATGGCTCTTGAGCCATATCTGGCTCCACCTCCCAACTGGCCAGTCTGGGAAGAGCCCCAGGATGTGCCCCAGAGGGCCCTTCTGCCCCCTTCAGTAGTCAGTTAGGTACATATTCCAGTACCTTCCGCCTCTATCCTCCTCCTTCCGCAGGTGTTTATGGCTCTCACGGCCAAAAAGGTTGCCTACCATTGGACAGGGTCACAAAGAATCAGACAGCTCAACAACAACCACAATTTTAACCCCTGAGTTCTCTAGAGCAGAGCAGAGTCTTAATTGTTTTTGTATCCAAACACCTTTGTCCATCTGGTGAAGCCGGTTGTTCTCTTCCCAGATGAGGGAAACAAAGATATATTTACTTATTTATACCCTTACTATATGTCAGGCACTATGCTAAACATTTTATAAATATTATCTCAAAGAATCCTCACAGCAACCCTGATAAGAAGATGTTATGATGATCACCATTTTACAGTTGAAGAAACTGAGAACGACTGGCATTAAATGACTTTCTGAGGGTTATGTAGCTAGTAAATGTAGATGTTTGAACTCAGGTCTTCCTGACTCCAGGTCTAGAACGCTTTGTCCACTATGCTATCTTTTCACAGTGGTTTTAAATGCCCCAAATAAAATATATATGATTCAAAATAAATCCATTTTATTGAGTTATAGTTATTAAAATATATTTTTAAAAAGCAAGTTCACAGGCCATAGATTAAGAACCTTTGCTCCAGTGCAACAACCTGTATATGCCACAAAACTCAAGAAGAAAATCACATGGAGTAACCTCAGTGTTGGATAGTGAGGCTAAGGGACCAAAACAGTTTTTATTTCTGATTTTTTAAATAATGTTCTTATTTTGTTTGTGTTTGCTTTTTTGGTTTATAACTCAGCAGAGGTACTTAGTCATATTTTTGACCCATATTTGTATAAATCTGTGGTTAGAAACCATTTTTTTGGTTTTGTTTTGACTTCCTACACTGGTGTCCAAAACAGAATTGCTTCTCCAAAGAAGACTATAATGCATCTGTTATATTTGTAGAGAAGAAGTGTTAAACTCTCAGCCTGCAACACTCCCAACTATGTCCAAAAATAGAGGAACATAAAATTGGAAAATAATTAACAAAATAAGTAAAAATACAACAAAACATAGATAATGTTAATATATGGTTTCCTAAGTCAGTACATTCCTTCAGAGATGCTTATATATGGCATAGTGGCACCCTCATCTATTTGAGTTTGATACCACTTTCCTAGAGTACTTTGGTCATTTACTATCCTGCACTCAATGACTTATAAAGATTTTTAACTCATTGATTTGGTTCATCTTTGTAAAAATGTTATGGCATTAAGTGATACTGCCTTCATACGCCTCCACAGTTCCCTCTGGATGATATGTGATAATGAATGATTAGCAATCTCTTTGAAATCTTCAGTGCCATTATCTACAAAAACAGCTCATTCCTTTCTCAGTCCAGTCTTATGCTCAGTTCCTCCCAGGAGAAAACTGCTAACAGATACTCAGAAATCTACATGGTTCTGACTCTGGTCCTGATAGACCTCCATCTGCCTCAGGAGCTCAGCAAGATGTTGAGCCTAGGGAGGGGGGAAGTGCCATCAGGATCCAGGAGAAGCAGCCCCAACTTGGAATGCTTTCCTGGTCTCTACCTTGTCACTGGCCCTTCCTGTATCTTAGGAACATTAAACTTTTCATCTAGCCAACAACTATATTCCCCTACATACTGCCTCAAGATTTGCATTTTCCACTAGGTCCTGGTCTCTTGGCACAACTTACTCAAAAATCTCTAGAAAGCTGTAAATATGTGTTGATACCTTTGGGAATCTTTTCAATGGCGTTTGTCTTTCAAAGATCTCTTAAACAAGCAGAAGCCATACTGTTCTTCATTCAGTCAAAAAATTTGCACCTCTGGAGTTCCAGGTTAAGATGGTGGCAGAGTAAAAAGCAGCAGCTTAACCTCTCCTAACAGAAACATACAGGACTCCTCAAGGGGACATAAAAACAAATCCAGATGAACGGAGGGACCCCACAACAGGGTGCAGCATGGAAGGTATGTGGAATCAGGACATTTCCATGCTATAAAGGGGTGAAACAGCTCCCACTAAATCGCAGGCTGAGCAACCCCCTCCCTCAAACACACCACCTACATTTCCAAGGCCAGTGCAAAAGAAGTAGAGCAAGTTTGGGGCACCCATTGAGTCATTGGCAGCTCCAGGGCCTGCTCCTGAGAGCAGAAAGACTTAAGACCCCAAAAGGCTAAAGAACGCGCATGGACTTTGAGCACTGACACTGAGTGCAGGCTCGGGTGGAGGCAGATGCAGGCGCGAGTGAAGACTCTGAAATCTTGAATGGGGAACCAGTGCAGATGGGTATATGACTGGAAGCAGCGCACTGAGACTTGTAAAGGAGCCTCCAGCAGAGGATCAAGCAAAGGGGACCACCAGGAGGCTTGAGAATAACCAGACCTGAGACCTCAGGAGCCTAAAGAGCTCAGACAGACCCTGAGGGTGAGGATAAAGTGGAGAAGGTGCTGGGCTTAAAATGGCAACCCAAAATCAGAAAGCCCAGAAGAGAAAGATTAACAAGAAGAAGAAGAAATCTTTGACACTTCACAACTTTTACACAGAGAAAATCCAGACAACAGAGCAAACAGAAGAGGAGAACAAACAAGCAATCACATCCAAACCCTCCCAAATAATGAAAACTGGTCACAAGCTCTTGAAGAGTTCAAATCTGAGATGACGAGAAACTTGGAAAAGATTTGGCTAGAGAAATGGGAAATAGCTCAAAAGGAAATCAGGCAAGAAAATAACAGTTTAAAAGGCAGAATTTTTCAATTGGAAAGTGAGGCTCAGAAATCAAATGAACTGATAAGCAAATTGAACACCAGAAATGGGCAGATTGAAAAGGAAAACCAAAAGATTATAGCCAAAAATCAGTCCCTAAAGGCTAGAATTGAGCAATTAGAAGCCAATGATCTCTCAAGACAGCAAGAACAAATAAAACAAAGTCAAAAGACTGATAAAATAGAAGGAAACATGAAATATCTCAATTAGAAAGTCACAGACCAAGAAAACAGGTCTAGAAGAGACAATCTGAGAATCATTGGTCTTCCTGAAAAAGCAGAAATTAATAGAAATTTGGACTCCATACTAAAAGAAATCATTCAGCAAAATTGCCCTGAAGTTGTACAACAAGAGGGCAATATAGACATTGAAAGGATTCATAGATCACCCTCTACACTACACACTGAAAAGACAAACCCCAGAAATATAATAGCCAAATTCAAGACCTTCCAAGTAAAAGAAAAAAATCTTACAAGAAGCCAGAAAGAGACAATTCAGATATCAAGGAGCACCAGTCAGGATCACACAGGATCTGACATCCTCCATGCTAAAACACCACAAGGCTTGGAATACGATATTCAGAAAGGCAAGAGAACTTGGTCTTCAACCAAGGATCACCTACCCATCAAAACTGACTATATACTTCCAGGGGAAAGTATGGGCTTTCAACAAGATAGAAGATTTCCAAGTATTTGCACAGAAAAGACCAGGACTAAATGGAAAGTTTGATATCCAACCACAAAAATCAAGAGAAACATGAAAAGGTAAATAAGAAACAAAGGGGAAAGAAAGAAAACTCATATTTTTTAAATTTGCCTCTTTAAGGGCTTCAATAAGATCTAATTATCTGTATTCCTATGTGGAGAAATGCTATGTATAATTCTCTGTAGTGAACTCTATTCACTATTATAGTATTTACTATTACAGTAATCAGAAGAATAAATCATAGGGAGAGGTTGGAATACTAAATGGTCTAAGATGATATGGGGAGTGGGAAAGATAGGGGTGAATAGTAGCGACACCAAGATAAACTTGAGTGAATAAGAAAAATAGGATATTCTATTACACACAAAGAGGGCATGGGAAGGGGAGGGGACAAATACTATTATAAGAAGGAGAGGAAGAGAGCATTAAGAGGTAATATTTAAACCTTACTCTCAGTGTAATTAACCCTGAGAGAGAAGAGTAACTATATTATCCATTGGGATATAAAACTCTATTTAACCTTACTGAGAAAGTCAGAAAGGATAAACCAAGGGGAGCAGGGGAGTGGGGAGGTCAAAAAAGGGAGGTGAGAAGAAGGGGGAGGGAATTCATTAGGCCTTTAAAAATAAAAAGAGGGGAATAATAAGGGAGGGGATAAAAAGGGAAGTTAATCAAGGGAGGGGATAAGGGATAGCAGCTTAAAGCAAACCACTGGTTTAAAAGGAAATAGTGTAAGAAGAAGAGGTAGAACTAGGGGAGGATACAAAAATGTCAGTGAATGCACAACTGATAATTATAACTCTGAATGTGAATGGGATGAACTCGCTCATAAAACGGAAGCAAATGGGTGAGTGGATTAGAAACCAAAAGCCTACCACATGTTGTCTACAAGAAACACATATGAGGCGGTTGGATATACACAACTTTAAGGATAAGGGCTTGAGCAAAATCTTTTGGGCATCAAATGAGAAAAAGAAGACAAAAGTGGCTATCATGACTTCTGACAAACCAAAGTAAAAATAAATATGATTAAAAAAGACAGGGAAGGTCATTACATCCTGATTAAAGGCAGTATAGACAATGAGGAAATAACAGTGCTTAATAGGTATGTACCAAGTAGCATAGCATCCAAATTCATAAAGGAGAAATTGGCAGAGCTCAAGAAGGAAATAGATAGTAAAACCATACTAGCGGGAGATCTAAATATTCCTATTTTGGATCTAGATAAATCAAACCAAAATATAAATAAGGAAGAGGTAAGAGAGGTGAATGAAGTCCTAGAAATTAGATTTAATTGATATGTGGACAAAAACAAATAGGGACAAAAAGAAATACACCTTCTTTTCAACTGCACATGGTACATTTACAAAGATTGACCATGTAATAGGGCATAGAAACATTGCAAACAAATGCAAAAGAGCAGAAATAATAAGTGTAACCTTCTCAGATCATAATGCAATAAAAATAATAATTAGTAAGGGCACCTGGACAGGAAAATCAAAAACTAATTGGAAATTAAATAATATGATTCTCCAAAACCAATTAGTCAAAGAAGAAATCATAGAAACAATCAACAATTTCATTGAAGAGAATGACAATAATGAGACATCCTACCAGACTCTGTGGGATGCAGCCAAGGCAGTTCTCAGGGGGAAATTTATATCCTTGAGTGCATATATTAACAAATTAGGGAGGGCAGAGATTAGTGAATTGGGCATGCAACTTAAAGAACTAGAAAGATAGCAAATTAAAAATCCCCAGATGAAAACTAAATTAGAAATACTAAAAATTAAGGGAGAAATTAATAAAATCGAAAGTAAAAGAACTATTGAATTAATAAATAGGACTATAAGCTGGTATTTTGAAAAAACAGATAAAATAGACAAAGTACCGGTCAATCTAATAAAAAAAAGGAAAGAAGAAATTTTTTGACAAATTGACAGTATCAAAGATGAAAAGGGAGACCTCACCTCTAATGAAGAGGAAATTAAGGCAATCATTAAAAACTATTTTTAATGCTCAATTATATGGCAATAAATATATCAATCTAGGAGATATGAATGAATATTTACAAAAATATAAATTGCCTAGATTAACAGCAGAAGAAATAGAATACCTAAATAATCCCATATCAGAAAAAGAAATTGAACAAGCCATCAAAGAACTCCCTAAGAAAAAATCACCAGGACCTGATGGATTCACAACTGAATTCTATCAGACATTCAAAGACCAACTAATCCCAATACTATACAAATTATTTGATATGATGAGCAAAGAAGGAGACCTACTGAATTCCTTTTATGACACAAATATGGTACTGATTCCAAAGCCAGATAGATCAAAAACAGAGAAAGAAAACTACAGACCAATCTCCCTAATGAACATAGATGCAAAAATCTTAAATAGAATACTAGCAAAGAGATTCCAGCAAGTAATCAAGAAGATCATCCACCATGATCAGGTGGGATTTATACCAGGAATGCAAGGATGGTTCAACATTAGGAAAACCATCCACATAATTGACCATATCAACAGTCTAACAAACAAAAATCACATGATTATCTCAATAGATGCTGAAAAAGCCTTTGACAAAATACAGCATCCATTCCTATTGAAAACACTGAAAAGTATAGGAATAGCAGGACCTTTCCTAAAAATAATAAACAGTATATACCTAAAACCATCAACAAGCATCATAAGCAATGGGGATAAATTAGAAGCCTTCCCAATGAGAACAGGAGTGAAACAAGGATGCCCATTATCACCTCTATTATGCAACATAGTACTAGAAACATTAGCAGTAGCAATTAGAGAAGAAAAAGAAATTGAAGGTATCAAAATAGGCAATGAGGAGACTGAGCTATCACTCTTTCCAGATGATATGATGGTATACTTAAAAAATCCCAAAGAATCAACTAAGAAGCTTGTAGAAATAATCAACAACTTCAGCTGAGTTGCAGGATACAAAATAAATGCACACTAATCATCAGCATTTCTATATATTTCCAACACATCACAGCAGCAAGAGGTAGAAAGAGAAACACCATTTAAATCACCCTAGATAATATAAAATACTTAGGAATATATCTACCAAAACAAACACAGCAATTATATGAAAACAACTACAAAACACTTTCCAAATAAATAAAACTAGATCTCAACAATTGGAAAAACATTGTTTGCTCATGGGTAGGACGAGCTAACATAATAAAAATGAACATTCAACCCAAATTAATTTACCTATTTAGCATCATACCTATGAAACTACCAAAAAACTTCTTTACTGAGTTAGGAAAAACTATAACAAATTTCATTTAGAATAACAAAAGATCAAGAATATCAAGGGAAATAATGAAAAAAATGTGAAGGAAGGGGGCCTAGCAGTACCAGATATTAAACTATACTATAAAGCTGCAGTCATCAAAACAATATGGTACTGGCTAAGAGACAGAAGGGAGGATCAGTGGAATAGACTTGGGGTAAATGACATCAGCAAGACAGGGTATGATAAACCCAAAGAGTGCAACTTTTGGGACATGAATCCACTGTTTGACAAAAACTGCTGGGAAATGCTGGGAAATTTGGAAAACAATATGGGAGAGATTAGTTTTATATCAACATCTCACACCCTACACCAAGATAAATTCAGAATGGGTGAATGACTTGAATATAAAGAGAGAAACTATAAATAAGTTAAGTGAACACAGAATAGTATACTTGTCAGATCTCTGGGAAAGGAAAAATTTTAAAACAAAGCAAGAGTTAGAGAAAATTACAAAATGTAAATTAAATGGTTTTGATTATATTAAACTAAAAAGTTTTTGTACAAACAAAAACAATGCAGCCAGAATCAGAAGGGAAACAACAAATTGGGAAAAAACCTTTATAACAAAAAACTCTGACAGGGGTCTAATTACTCAAATATACAAGGAGTTAAAGCAA
>NC_058132.1:589654787-589695125 GCF_016433145.1 Gracilinanus agilis | reverse complement strand
AAAAACTCTGACAGGGGTCTAATTACTCAAATATACAAGGAGTTAAATCAATTGTATAAAAAATCAAGCCATTCCCCAATTGATAAAAGAGCAAGAGACATGAACAGGCAATTTTCAGGTAAAGAAATCAAAAGTATCAATAAACACATGAGAAAGTGTTCTAAATCTCTAATAATTAGAGAAATGCAAATCAAAACAACTCTGAGGTATCACCTCACACCTAGCAGATTGGCTAAAATGAAAGAAAGGGAGAGTAATGAATACTGGAGGGGATGTGGCAAAATTGGGACATTAATGCATTGCTGGTGGAGCTGTGAACTGATCCAACCATTCTGGATGGCAATTTGGAACTATGCTCAAAGGGTTATAAAAGAATGCCTGCCCTTTGATCCAGCCATACCATTGTTGGGTTTGTACCCCAAAGAGATCATAGATAAATAGACTTATATGAAAATATTTATAGCTACAGTTTTTGTGATGGCAAAAAAACTGGAAAAGGAGGGTATGTCCTTCAATTGGGGAATGACTGAACAAATTGTGGAATATGCTGGTGATGGAATACTGTTGGGCTCAAAGGAATAATAAACTAGAGGAATTCCATGTGAACTGGAAAGATTTCCAGGAATTGATGCAGAGCAAAAGGAGCAGAGGCAGAAGAACATTGTACACAGAGACTGATATACTATGGTAAAATTGAATGTAAAGTACTTCTGTACCAGGAGTAATGCAATGACACAGGACAGTTCTGAGGGATTTATGGTAAAAAATGCTACCCACATTTAGAGGAAGAACTGCAGGAGAGGAAATATATAAGAAAAACAACTACTTGAACGCATGGGTTGAGGTGGACATGATTGGGGATATAGACTCGAAACTACCACACCAATGCAACTAACAACAATTTGGAAACAGATCTTGATCAATGACACATGTTAAAACCAGTGAAAATGTGCATTGGCCATGGGTGGGGGGAGTGCGGGGGGTGAAGGGGAAAGTAGGAGCATGAATCATGTAAGCATGTTAAAAATGAATATTAATAAATGGTAAAAAAAATGCACCTCTGAATGAAATTTAGAAAATACTAGAGAGAAGGAAGGGAACTCTTCTCTGCTATCCAGAGAACAAACGTGTAGTTGGCTCTTTACCCTGAGGAGAGATCATGAGCTGGAGACCTAGAGAACAAAGCAGATTTAGACTGTGCTTCATGTGGAAGAAGTAGTTTCTCCATACTGTCTGCATAAATTCTTCTTTTAAGAGGCTTTATGTTACTTTACAGGAACCTGTTCTTCAATCAGGAGACCAAAGAAATTGAGCTTTTTTTGCATCAAAAGGTAATTGAGAACAGGGACAGAATACTTTGCTACCACAACTACACGAAGCTCAAGCCTCTGACCACAGCTAGGGAGGAGGCAGATGGAGGAGAGAGGCAAAGAAGATGGCAAGCTGGTCACAGTCTTCAGCCACCATACCTCCATCTTAGGCCTCTACCTCTGTAAGTTTTGGCCTCAGGAACATTCAGCTCTGCAGATCAGCTAGACTGGTTTAATCCAGTTTATCAATAGTGCAGAGAAGAAGCCTCTAGAGCAGTGATTGCCAAAGTGGGTGCTACTGCCCCCTGGTGGGTGCTGCAGTGACCTAGGGAAACAGTGATGGCCACAGGTGCATTTATCTTTCCTATTAATTGCTATTAAAATTTTTAAAAGATTATATTTCCAGGGGGCTAAGTAATATTTTTTTCTGGAAAGGGGGCATTAGGCCAAAAAAGTTTGGGAACCACTGCTCTGGAGGGCAGAAAAGCTCAAACTCACAGATCCCGTAAACAACAAGAAGTCTACAAAATAGACAGAAAGCCAAATTCAGCCACAAGACAGAGTCACAGGTCTCTCCTACTTGATTCAACCTGAAAGACACACGAATAAATGTGAATTCTCAAGTATAAGGGAAAGACCCAATACCCATCCCCCACCTACTGTACTGAGACTTATGTTAGGAATTTGGCTGACTGGGATCCCAGGGTGAGGGCTACAACCATGATGGAGTACCTTGGTACTGCCATGGGGCAGGGAGGTGGCTGGCAGAGAGGAGGACAGAGGAGGACAAATGGTAAATATCTTTAGCCTCCACATCTTCACTTTCACCTTGAACCTCTGCTGGCAGCTGGGGGAAGATCTGGCCTCAGGGCACATCAATACAACAGGTCAGCTCCATCAGTCTAATCCAGTTAATTAGCACAGCAGAGAAGAAACCCCTTCAGAGCAGAAAAGCCCAGAGGCACAGATCCAGCAAATAAACAAAGGAGCAAGAATATAGGAAAAATATTAGTAAACAACAAAAAAAGAAATTACAATGGACAGCTTCTATTCAGGTAATGAACAAAGAACAAATGGAGCAGAGGAGGGCCAAAGAACACCAAGCAGAAACTCCAGTGAATTGGAATCAGGCTTTGGAAGAACTCAAAGCACAATTCAAAAAACAAGTATGAGAGGTTGAAGAAAATTGAGAAAAAGAACTTAAAAAGCAAAATAGGCCATCTGGAAACAGAGGCACATGAACTAAAACAAGAAAATTGTGTCTTAGAAGCCAGAATAGACCAGCTGAAAAATGAGGCAAATATAGTAAAAGATAAAAATAATGACCTACAAAGAAAAATGGATCAAAAGGAAAAGGAGAATCAAAAAGCCAGGGATGAAATTCAGTCTTTAAAAATTAGAATTGAACAATTAGAAGCAAATGATTTCACAAGGCAGCAAGAGTCTATAAAACAAAATCAAAATAATAAAAAAATAGAGGAAAATATGAAACACCTCATTGATAAAATAATGGACTTGGAAAATAGATCCAGGAGAGACAACTTAAGAATTATTGGACTAGTTAAAAATCATGACCAAAGAAAAAGCCTGGACATCATTCTACAGGAAATTATCCAAGAAAACTGCCCAGATAGTCTTGAACATGAAGAAGGTACAGTAGAGATTAAAAGAATCCAAAGATCACCTCCTGCATTAAATCCTCAATTGACAATGTCCAAGAATATTACAGACAAATTCAACAAGTACCATACCACAGAAAAGATACTACAAGCTGCTAAAAAGAAACAATTCAGATATCATGAATCCACAGTCAAGATTACACAGGGCCTGGCTGCATCCATACTGATGAACCAGAAGGCATGGAATATGATATTCTGGAAAGCAAGGAACAGGGTCTACAATCAAGAATCAACTATCCAGCAAAATTGATTATATTCTTGCAGGAGAAAGTATGGCCATTTAATGAAATAGAAAATTTCCAAGCATTCCTGAAGAAAAGACCAGACTTAAAAAAGAAAATTTGATGTCCAAATGCAGTACTCAAGAGAATCACCAAGAGGTAATTAAGAAAGGGAAAAAAATTTAAGGGACCCAAGAAGTTCAAATGATTTGTATTCCTATAAGAAAAAATGATATTGGTAACTCTTAAAAATTGTTATTATCATTGGGGTAGCTAGAAAAGTATACCTAGAGGTTACAGTGATAAACTACATAGGATAGTATGTCAAAAAATATATTAAAAAACTAGGGGTAAAAAAGGATAATACTAAGAGAAATGGGAAAAGAGATAAAATGGGATGAATATATATTTATAAAGAAGCACACAGGGGGAGGGGGAGAAGATTACAGTAGAAGGGAGGAAGAGGTTGCAGACAGGTAATATTTAAATCTTACATTCATTGGAACTGGCTCAGAGAAGGAAGAAGAGTCAGATCCACTGGAGTAGAGAATTGTATAGTGCCCTATAGAGAAGTAGAAGGGTAATAAATGGGCTGGTGGGGAGGGGAGAAATACAAAGGAGGGAGAGGTTGGGGGGGTTGTATGAAAGGTAATTGAAAAAACAAGAAATCAATATGCACAAAATAAATGGAAACAGCAACAATAACAACAAAAATTAAACTGAACACTTCATTAAAATGAAAAATTATAATTTTGCCTTAGAGATGAATTGGAAAAATGTGCCTTCCTTCTTTTCGAAGGTGGAGAACTATGAATAGAATCTTGTATATACTGAATTGTTTATATTGTCAAAATATATACAAGATATTGTATATATCATCATAATCAAACTCATTTGTTGGCTGGTTTTGTTGACCTACTTTCCCTCCCCTCCTCTTTTTCCTTTTTTTTTTTTGCAAGGTGATAGGTAGAGGAGCATTATGTTGAGCAATAAAGGGGATAGAAACATGAAACATATTGATAAAAAATTAATGTAATTGAAGTTTATGGGAAACATGATTATGTTTTAGTGGGAAAAGAATGTAAATGATATTCAACATACCCAGCTCATATTCAAATACTAGTTCTGTCACTCACTCCTTTTGAAACAATGGGTGATCACTACCTCGAAAGATCTTAGTTTCCTCATCTGTAGAATGAGGAGATTGAACCAGAAGTTTTCTCAGACTTCTTCCAACTGTGAATTCTATTATTTTATTCAAAGTATAAATTTCTGATTAGGTGAAGGTAAGCACGAATGTGACTGACTTTCTTGGATTCTATTATAGTCTTTTCAGAAACCATCTAGAGAAGCTGAGAAGCTACTTTTCTCTCTTTCACGAGTTTTTAAACCATTATTTGGTGACAATGACTGACCACCTTCATTTACTCATCATTAAACCTCCCCCATTACTTTCTTAAGAAAACTATGTGCTGCCCTATTTAATTTGTAAGCAACTAACTCTTCCTACAGCTCTATTATTGGCAGCAAGGGAGAAGTAGCTCTGTTTTATTCAGGGCACAAAAAAGAACTCACCTCCAGGAATAATAATAGTGCCCTAACATCAACCGGAACCAAAGCCAGTTGGCTCTGAGTGAGCAGTATGGAGGAATGTAAGTAACCTCTATTTCCTTACTGATTGAATTATGATAGTTTCTATCACATATTCATAGTAGAGGCTGAATTGACTGATACTATTCTTTCCAGAGTGTGGAGTCCCAAAACTGACCTAAGATTGGTAAAGGGCCTTCCCCACAATCACCTGCCTTTTTCATTCAATCAATTAAGCATTTATAAAGAACTTACCATGTGCCAGGTGAGATATTAAGAAAGACAAAAGCATAGCCCCTTCCCTGAATAGGCTCAAATTCTTACCAAAGAGAAGTGATATAAAAATAATTATGTATATATAGGATACAGTTAATGTAAGTGGAAGGCAATATCAGAGAGAAAGCACTTGGGAGTGGGAGGGAGGAAGAACAGGAAAAACCTCCCACAAAAGGAATTCGATCTGGTCTTTAAAAAGGCTAGGAAAACTAAAAGACAAATAACTGGGGGAAGATCATTTAAAGAGTTGGGAGTAGCCAGATTAAAGGCAAGATAAAGGAAGATAGGGTGTCTGTCATTTGCAAGGAGCAGCAAGTAGGTTGTTGTAGCCAGAGTAAAGTATAAGACTAGAAAAGGTAGGAAGAGGTCAGGTTGTAAAGGACTTTAAATGTCAAACAAGGGATTTTGAATTTAAATTAAAGATAATAAGGAACCACTGGAATTTATAGAGTAAGAGATGACATTATTAGACTTTGTTTAGGAAAATCATTTTGGTAGCTGACTGGAGGTTGGATTGGAATGTAAAGAGATTGGAGGCAACTGAATATCCATTAGGGAGCTATGACCACAATCAGGCAAAATAATTCTGTAATATTAAATTCCAGTCAATTCCTACATTACTTAAGAAAACTTCCAAAACCATGCTTCATATTTGAACTTGGGTCGTGGAAAACCTCTTTTGGAGATTCTGTTATCCTTCACTCATGAGTCTTGAGTATATCAGAGAAAAGGTGAGGGAACGTGATGGATAGTCCACAGATGTTGCTTATCAAAAGAGCTGGTGCATTTGAAGAACTATCTCTTAGTTTCTTATGTTAACTTCTGGTAGGCAACTTGTAAAATTAATGTTAATCTCTATGTGACCACAGGTCACAACCAAAGGACTCCACACATTGATTCTGGTGTTAATCTGAATTCAGTGGTCCTTCCACAAGCAATTTGTCAGCTGTCTAGAACTTCTGAAAGGCCCATAAAATAAAATAGATTCTATTCACCCTTCTGTTTCATAATGCACCTTAGAACCACAGAACATCAAAACTAAAAAGGGCCTTAGAGATTGTCTAGTCCAGTGATGGGCAAACTTTTTAAAGGAAAGAAAATGCTCATCTGTCAGTCTGTTTCTAAGGCAAATTTTTCAAAGATTCATTGTACTGCATCCTACTCATTGTATTCGTCAGATTAGGAATAATGTCATGCTTTGGATAGAACATTTCAGGGGGTAGCATCTGGCCTCCTGGGCCATAGTTTGCCCATCACTGGTCTAGTCCACTGTCCTTTGTTTTAATAAAAATAATAGGTGATATTTATATTTGGTTTTAGAGTTCACAGAGTGTTGTTATCTTATCAGATGTTCCCAAAACTCTGAGATGAATGGTGAAGCTATTGTTTACACATGTGGTAACAGATTCAAGGAAAAATTACCTTAGAGTCATAGAAGTAACAATAGAAAATCAAACTCTCATTCCTTATACTTAAGCCAACTAGGAATTCAAATGACATAGTTCATAGTCAGAAAAAAATTCCTAACTGCATCTTATTTTTATCAAAACAAAGGATATAGCAAAGTTATGTACTTCACTGATATAGACACCCTGGATACCTCTTGTCCTGATCTTGAGATACTTCATGAAAGCTGATGTTCTTTGGTCTCATCTTATAGGTCCACCTGTCTTTCTGGCTATTTCCATCAATGTGTTGTACCACCTCCATCCCAGAGGTTAAGTCTAATCAGCTTACATAACTTTTAAACCACAGTTTTCTCTCTACCAAGAAACTAAGTCTCTAAGATCCTAAATGACTTCAAGAGAATGACATAGCTTGAATAAACCCCAGATTTCCTTACCCATTCATAAAACTACTTCCCTATGTTTATATCACTAATATTCTCAGAATCTCAGATATTTCCCCCTTCATTATGTTATTTCTGAAACAACTATAAACACACAGAAACAGGGACTTTTTGTTGATTTGGCACAGTTGACATTGCTTTTCTAGTACCACACACATTTTCATCACTGTGTAAATGTTTATTAACTATTATGGTCATCTCTCCATTGACTCATAATAATTCCCTTTGCAAAGGGATGATTGCCAAATTGATAAGCCATTGATTTGGAAAACCCCAGCAACCTTTGAATTCATGTAGTGAACATGGGTGACATTTTGTTGGAGAAGAGTCTTTAGATTTTTGCTCTACAGAATCAATACTTTCCTCCCCTTTTTTAAAAATAATCAACAACCAGTAAACAGAGTGGCATATTATATTCAATATCTTTCAAATAATTGCATTGTGAAGATACTTACTTCTGGTGAAAAACCATCTACAAAAAACCCTTCTCAAGTAGGATCAAATTGAAAAAGGTTAGAGTTCTGGACTTCCATGAGAAAAATTCTGTAGAGTGAGTAGTAGAAGGGCTTAAACCGAAGGAAAAGGGGAAAAGTGAAGGAGAAAGGAGGGTGAAAGTTGTTTGAAGGACATCTGAATTGTATACAAGTCCAGAAGTTGAATTTTAGGCAGAAAGTATTTGAGAAGATGAGTGATTATTGGAAGAAAAGGAGAATTAAAACTGAAGAAGGGAAGGATTAGATCTAAAGAAGAAAGATTTCAGTTGAAGAAGAGAGAAGTGCTTATGCTGAAGGAGGAGTCTTATGAATCATATCAGAGGGACTTTTAGCTAAAAAGGAAAGGAGCAGGAGAACTAATCTGCCTGCATCTATCCACCCAGCTACATAACACAGAATAGTTACAGTGTGGAAAGAAAATAGCAGAGATACCCAGAAACTCAGAGGAAACAAAAGCAAAAGACATCAATAAAATGGAGAGTCTCAAATACACATGTGTATAAAATATGAATGATAAACAAAAGGAACAAGAGATACTAATGCAAAAAAATTGCCTCATAAGTATCATACAGATTTTGGTGGGAAAAGACATTATTGGCATGGCTTTTTAAAAAAGAAACAACATAGACCACACCAATGCAACTATCAACAATTTGGAAATGGGTCTTGATCAATGACACATGTTGAAACCAGTGGAAATACACATCAGCGTATACACATCCCATGGTGGGGGGAGGTCAGGGGGTGAAGGGGAAAGTAAGAGCATGAATTATGTAACCATGTTAACTTTTCTAAAAAATAAATATTAATAAATGTTTAAAAAAAAGAAACAACATAGGTAAAAGAGGGGTAGAAGACAAGAAGAAAAGGAGAGAGTAGCACTATATATTGAGAAAGTATACCCATGGGAGGAAATCTAGGAACTAGTGGAGTGAATATGGTGAAGGGTATTTGGGTAAAGAAGAGTGGTGACAGAAACAGAAGAGGGTGGAAAGTTTGGAAAACAAATCAGAAGCTTCGAAGTCAAACATGATCTCTCTCTCTCTCTCTCTCTCTCTCTCTCCATATATATATATATACATATATATATATATATATCTTTCTCTCTTTCCATCTCTCTCTTACTCTCTCTCTTATTGTTGCCTGCTTTCTCTTCAGTTTTAAAATATGTAATTAGTTATTGTCTAGTCTTCAAACATGGAGTTCTGAAGCTATATTCTCTTCCTTCTAGAAATAAGATGACCTTCATAAAGTCCTTGGTGCATTGCCTTGCACAGTAAGCTCTTTATAAATGCTTGTTCCTTTCCCTTATCTTTCCAACAGCAAAGAAACAGAAACCTGGAGCATCTGGAAAACATATTCCTACATGTCTCCTAGTTCATACAAGATTATATAATCTCTTTTATTCTCATTTTCCAAAGAGATCTTCAAAAACTGTTTCTTTTAAAGTTATGTTAAAGAATGAAACTGAACCTGAAAATTTCACCTAAAACTTAGTAAGACACTGAAACACATCCTTTAGGTCACCTTTTGTAAGACTGTTATGGACTTGTATCTCCTACTGGGTTCTAAAGATCAAAATGACTGGGATTCCCTGGTGACATTCCTGGTTCTCCCTTCCCTCTCTAATTGCCGGTCCCAGTCCCACTCTGGTTCTTTGACAGGCTACCCTAGTTTTGGAAGTATTAAGGGCTTCTCAAGCCTGGGGGTGAATGTTACCATAGTAACCTTCCCTTGTCACATCTGCCTCCTCCTCATACTCTCCTGGGTGTCTCCAGTTAAATCATGTATCTTTTCTTTAAATACTAGAAATAAAAGTCTACTGCTTTCAGCCTGGCCTGACTCATGAAATTCTTCTGCAAAGTTCTTCTAGTCGTAACAGACAATGTAAGCCAAGGTACAGAGGCAGAAAGGAAAAGATGAGAAAGTAGGGCCAGCTAGATGGCATTAGGCCTTCAATGCCAGACTGAGTACTTAGGACAATGAGAAGATATTAAAGGATTCTGAGCAGGTGAATGAATTGGAAATGGCATTTCAGAAAAATTAATCTGGCAGTGGTGTGTGGGATGGCCAACAGGAGAGAATGACAAGAGTTGGGATGACAAGTTAATAAGCTATTTCAGTATTACATATGTAGACGTCTGAACTAAGGCTAAAGCAAAGGGAATATAAAGGAAGGAACAGGTATGAGAAGTGTTTCAAAGGAAGAAACAATGGATTTAGGTAAATTGCTGAATGGAGATTGAGTGGGAAATTCAGGAATGAACCACAGATGACTCTAAAGTTACAAGCCAGGTAGATTACTCAACATTGGTGATATTAGTAACAGAGTTTAAAAGAAGAAACAGGTTTGGAGGAGAAGAAAAATTTCATTATGAATATGTTAACAATAAGGTGATGGTGGGGAATCTGGAGGAACAACAATTTCAATGGATGTTTTAAAAAAATTTATAAGGAATAAAACACAATACTAGATTCTGAGATTCTGGCAGAAATTCTCCCAGCAATGAATTTATACTCTATTAACGGGAGGTGAATTTGGAATAATATAATACAGATATGGATAAGTATAAGTATAATGCAAACTAGGAAAGGTCAGAGGAGAGGAGAAAGATATAAAAAAGTGATCTAGGGATATTTGAGGAGGGAGGGAACATTCCAATCAAGTTTAAATATCCTATAAGTAGCTGGAGATAAGGAATTAGAGTTTGAGTGAGAGGTCATATAGATGAAACAATTAGAGAGTTAATAATTAAAATTGTGGCAATGTATGAGTTCTTTGAGGTAAAATGCTTAAAGATAAAGGAGAACATTGGGGATCGTGCCTTGGAAAATGTTCACAGTTGCAATAGAAGGAAATGGGGAAAGAAATACATGACAGACAGGTAGAAATCAGTCTGATAGGTAGAGGGAGAATCAAAATAATGGTTCTGGAAGCTAAGGATGGAAAGTATCAAGGAGAATATGGTCAGCATCAATTACCATGCAGAGTTTAGGGATAGTGAAAGCTAAGAGTAATGGATTTGTCAAAAAAGGAGGTTACTATTAACTAAAGAGAATAGCTTCAGAATTAGTTCAAGTATTTAGAAAATTATTGATTGTCCACAAAAACCATTTGCTTGTTTAATTGTTTAATAAAATTTATTTCTACCTTTATTTCTACATCATAGTCATTTTAGGATACTGCCCCCAGGAGTTGAATCTTTCTTTGTATGAAGAAAAACAAGCAGAAATATATGATACAAAGGCAATATTTTAATGCTATTCATTTCACAATCTGGTAACAAAGAGGAATATGCCTACTTTTCCTGAAGATGGAAAAAAAAAGGTAAGAGTACAGTTATCAAGGGTCATTTCTGGTCAATCTTGCCCTTCATTTCACCTCAAAGATCTCATATGGGATTTTCCAAATCCAGAGGAAGCTCTACTCTTAGAGTCCTGTATCTAAATAATACCATGAGAATTGTTTACTCTTTTGGGCTGGTGAAGACAGTTCTGCACTAATAAGAAAGTGTGGTGGGGCTTAGAAAGTACTGGATTGGAAGTCAAGACCCCTAGGTTCTACTCCAAGCTCCACCATTAACTATTTATTAGTCTTCAGGCAAGTCACTTAGCCTGTCTGAGACTCAATTTCCTCAATTTAAAAATGAAAGCATTAGACTAAATTTTCCAGTTCCGTAGTTCCAAGAATCTATGATTCTATGAAATGAAGAGCTTTGTCAAGGGACATGAGAAGTTATCGATGAATGGTGACATTAGAATGCTGTCATGGAACAGGTAGAAGACTCAGATATGCTTCTGGGATAGTGGAAGAAGGGGGTGAAAAAGCTATTGAGTAATTCATGTAATCCAAAGGATGACTATTAGGTATAATGGAGTGGAAAAAGTCCCAGTTTAGAAGAGGACCTAGCTCTTAATCTTGGTTCTGACACTTATAGTGTGACAACTCACTTAAACTCTCCTAGACACAGTTTCCTTATCCGCAAAATAATGGGTTGGGAGTCTAATCCCTTAACTTACATATCTAGAAATCATAGAATTTCAGATTTATAAAGGATTTCTGTGGCCACCTAGATCTATCCGTGTTCCCTTCCTGCCCCAGAGGAATTCTCACTACCCAACAAATGATCATTCTGTTTCTATTTGAAAACCTCTAATGAGGAGAAAACCACCACCTCTCCAGGCAGCTCAGTTCACTTTGGGACACTTTAATATTTAGGAAGGTTTCCTAACATCATGTGCCCAAATTTATTTCTTTGCAGCTTTCACTCATTGCTTCTAATTCATCCCTCTGGGGCCAATCATAATATAACAAGTTCTCTACCATTTGATAATAGTTTAAATAATTAAAGATAGCTATATCCCCAAAGTCTACTCTTCTCTTAGCTAAACTTCTGTTCCATCAACAAATTTCATATGCCATAGGCTCAAAAACCCTTCACCATTCTGGTTTCTATTGTCATAATTAATTAGATAATATTTTAAATACATTTCAAATCTTAAAATACTAGATAAATGTTGGTTATTGTTTGGTTTCCTGATTCTATCATCCAGTCTGTTATCTATTCCCCATTACTACCACCATGAGCAAAATTAGTAAGAATGAAGTCTTTATTTTTATTGAAGTCATCAGCCAAAATATGAAGCATAATAATGGAATTTTCCTGAAGAATTATTTCCATTTGACAGTCAACAGTTCATGATTATTTATTGAGAGTGTTTATTCAGCTGGTTTTGGATCCATACAATTATATTTTCCAGCCTATATTTCTCCATTTTTCCCATAGAATAGCATTGATTAATTTATTTAGGCAAATTATATTCGATGGAGAAAGTGAAAGCCAGAGAGACTAATTAATTAGTCCAAGGTCATACATGTAGTAAATGGTAGAGAAAGGATTCCAACCCAGGTCCTCAGTCTTGAAATTCAAAATTCTTAAAGGTGTCCCATGCCAATTTAAATAAATATTTCTCTAAAATAATTCCAAGTCTATTTCTCTGCACCTTTTACCCAGCACTCTCCATTCTGCCTGCTGGGGCTAAAGAAGATGAACATATTCATCTTCTACTTTGTCCCACCCACCCACCAGCCCTGTCATCAATGCTCCAAGACAACCATCATATTTCTCCCAATGCTTCTCTTTCAATCTAAATATGTCCAGTTCCTGTAAATGCAGCTCAGGTACCATGATCCCAAGACCCTTTGTTTCCAAACCACTCCATTTCTACACTGTCCAGACCATCAATATCCCTCCCAAAATGCAGTGCTCAGAACTCAATACTACATCTATTGCAGATATAGTCTGATATAAACAAAATATATTGAGTCTATTACCATCTATACCAACACAACTCAATCTTATGCCAGTATCATCAGCTGCTGTACTACACTGCTGACTCATATGGAACCTACAGTCCACCTGAACTACTAGGCTGGTTTAGGGGTGTTTCCTGCATCCTTACCCTGAAGCTACTATCTTGAATTCAATGATAATGTCTCTTTCAGTCTAAATTTATATTCCTGACAAACTAAGCCTTTGGGCAACAAACAGAACATCCTGTAATTAAGTCCCTGGATGATGGAAACCCTGTGAAATTGCTCTGAGTTATATATGCATGGTTCCCAGATGGGACACTAGAAGATACATGGAACTTGAGATATAGAAAAGAGCCCATAAAAGTCAGTTTCAGTAACATGAATTCAGGGATGCACAGAGAACATGAACTAGCCAACTTCTACTTTGCATAGATGATAGAATGAGTCAAAGACATTGATTTTTGTTCAAATTTTCTAAGATCATTTGAAAAAATAGCATCCACTTGTTCTCAAAAAATTCCAAGGAATTATTAGCCCTTAGAAATTCATGGATAACTGGGGAGTGGTAATAACTACACACAGGATATTTAATTTATATTTCATCAGATTCAAGTATTTGATCACAACATTGTGAATGATGGAAAGTGAGGAACATGAATTGTAGGTTCTGCTCTAAAGGCTAGCTTCATCATTTAGAAGTCTACGTAATTTTTGCTGTGCAAAAAAAAAATTCAGCTAAGCCTGGGAAAAATCATAGCTCTCTACTAAAAATTCACTTTGGTGTGTAAATATGTAGGCATGAACATGATTCATCCAATTATTTCTCCAATTCCCTGGACTTACAATCAATGTGAAGCTTTTAAGTACCTACCATTTATTCTAAAGGTAATATCACACATACATAACTGCACTCTGCATCTAGCTCAACCGGAGCTCCTAAAAAAGGTATATCAGAATCTCAGAATTCATTTGTCCCCACATTGGATGTGAGTGTGTTAGACTTTGACCCTTGCTTTAGCAGAAATTGATCTTTAAAAACAACAAGAAGAACAACAATAGACTCATAGGTTCAAGAACAGTATTTCATGGACTACCATTTTATCTCACAGGAAGTTAACCCAGACCTACAGTTGCATGATAATTGAGTTCAAATTCTGACCAGAGCCAAAGCAAGACATTTTACTGTCTGGAACAGAATGCCAGTTAGTGACCCTTGACAAACTACATAGGATGGATTGATTTCCTAAAGCACTCTTTCTATTTATTTCTTCTTCAGCTGATGGGTGATTTAAATAGAATCATTTCATTCTTTTTTTTAAAAAAATCATTATTATACATGGAGAGGATCATGCAGTTTGGTTTAAGAAATACATAGAAGACAATAAACAAAACTTATGCATGGGTTAATTCTAACTACTTTATGTAATTGTGTATCTTATTATACTTTCACAAAGTACCATATATTATTGTTATTTGTGGATGTCTTATTTTTCCTCCTAGACTGTAAATCCCTTGACAGCAGGAACTTGTCTTATTCTTTTCTATGTAAAGAAGCCATGTTCAAGTAAGGAATGACTTCTTATTTCCTCTGGATCTTTTAAACTGGATGACCTGGAGACCTCTCAAACGCAATAATGTCCAGAATGGGCCTCATTATTTTCTTTTCTCAAAAATCTTTTCGGCTTCCCTTTTCAGCCACATTGCTCATTCCCAGGCTTTCAAACCATGCCCTATTATCCAGAAACTTGACCCAGTGCCTATGTTCTCCTCACCCTAGAACATCCAACCACCTCTGCAGCCTTCTCAACCTATAACATCACTTTGTAATGGCCACCTCCTTCTCCCACTGATGAGGACCTCCTGGAGACTCTATATTCTAGTGGGGCTCAAACCAACTCTTGTTATGCTTCTTGCCTGATTCCTTGCTTCTAGACTTGAAAATCATGTCCGTTAGCCAGTTATTTGTCCTGTAAGATTAAAAATGAATACTCTAAGTATTTAAATTTATAGGATTTAATAACATCAAAGTGAGAAAGAAAAGGGGTTCCTTCAGCTGAGTGAGCAGAACAACGAGCTGGAGACCCAGCAGCCTACCACATTCGATCCAACGCCAAAGCACCCCCAAAAAATCCCCTCAGCATGCATTTCAGCAAATTTATAAACAAATCCATGCCAGTGTGCAACACTGGGATACAAGACAAAAGAACCTTGGGAAGAGTAAGGAATGCTGGGAAATGAAGTAGGAAGGGTACAAAATTTTAAAACACACACTCCCCCCTGTAATCCTTTGAGAGACCAGTCTCCCCAATGAATCATTTCAAACAATTCTAACTAAAGGATACATAAAATTTTTACAAGGGGAAAACACAACAACCTAGGGATAAGGAAATAAAAGGGAAACAAGAACAAAACCAATTAAGGGGCAGTCCTCTTTCGTACAACATACAAAAATAAAAGCATTTAAAAAAACAAATGTGGTTAATAAAAACAAATGCATTTTAACAAAAACAAGTAAATTTAACCCCCCAAAGTTCAATCTTGAGTATCCGATTTGCTCAGGATCTCCTGGAATAGCATGTGGTCTCCACAGACATCTCCATAGCATCTTCCACAAGGAGTTCAGTCTGGATTCTGGGAGACAGCAAATTTCTTACCCTTAAAATTACTTAAAATAACTTAAACGTTTTCATTACAAAATAATAACACACTCCCCATCATGTCCCTGTTACTAGAAAGGTGGAGAGACATTTTAATCTCACCTGCCTCTTTGCCCAGCAGTCCAATGGGAACACTTCCTCCCCCTATCTTTGGTAAGGGAGGGTAGGGGATGGGACATGACACTTGGTCTATAGGGAGGGGAAGGGAAAGCCATAGCACACAGTCTCTAAAAGTTTCACCATTACTGCTATAGGGCTTAAAATTATGCTTAGAGCACATAGTAAACACTTAAGAAATGTTTCCTTCTTATATTCCTTTTTTTTTATCATCTTTCTTCTCTCTTTCATTCCTTTTCCCTTTCCTTTCTTCCTTCTCTTTCCCTATTTCCTTCTTTCTATCCTTCTTTCTTTCCTTTCTTTTATTCTTCTTTCCTTCCTAATTGATTGCCCAATCTGAAGTCTCTTCTCACTCCAATACAACCTTCAGACAGCTGTTCAGGAGATTTTTCTTAAACACAGATCTGACCATTTCATTTTCACATGAAAACTCCAGGAGCTACTTCTTGCTTTCAGAATAACATGTAAACTTCTTAATTGGGCTTTTAAAGCCCTTTCCAATTTTGCAACTTTGTTTCAGCTTATATTTTTAGACTCCTACATAACTCCCCTTCCTGAATTCTATGGTCCCACCAAAATGGCCCCATTCATGGCACACCATCTTCCATTTCTGTGCTTTTCCACTAGCCATTCCACTGTCTGGAATATGTTCTCTTCTCACTTTTGGCACACAGATTCCCTCACTTTCTTCATGACACAACTCAAGCACCACCTTTTACCAGAAACCTTTCATCAGGAAAACCCCCTACGGGCTATGCTCTCCCCAGTTCTGTAACAACTGTGTATATATAAGTACAAAATAAATACAAGAGAGTTAGATCCAAGGATTTTAGAGACAGATGATTTGGAATTTGGTGGGGGGGGGTGTAGAGGTGGAGGGAGAAGGGTTCTTATTGGAAGATTTCAGTCTTTTTTTCCTAGTTGAAAGAAAACTCATTGAGAGTAAAGATTGTTTCATCTTTGTATCTGGTGTCTTGCACATAATTGGTGCTTTAAAAATGCTTTTTGATTGATTCATTATATCCTCCAAATACTTTTGGACAGAAAGCTTTGTTTAATAGTTGTAATATCTCAGAATGGCTTTTCCCCAAAAATATGTTATGCACTCTATCTACATCACCCAGGCAGATTCTGATTGAGTGGGTGTGCTTCCAATGAAGACTAGAGGAGAAATGAAAAAGTGAAAACCATGAAAGATGAAAGAGATGAAGAAAATAGTACACAAACTTGGGGGCAAGAAGCATAAGACTCCTGCATTCATCCCATTGAAGCTTATATATCTTGAGTCTTTCCCCAACACCCAATGATATCAAATATTTGGGCACTGGTGTGGCAGCCCAGTTATAGCTAGTGAGGCTTTTCATTATTCTTGCCACAATCAGAATTCAAACTTGGAGTATTCGTATCCCAACAGCCTGTTGATTCCTAGCCCCTGCTTTGCTGGAAGCAATACTCTAGAATTCTGAAGAACTGCTGATCCAATGAGCCAAGGCGAGGAGGAGCAACACCTTTTATGTGAAGCAGATGAGTGTGTATTAACTCAATATTCCCTAATTCCCTAGATATGGGACTAGGTTGGCACAACATGGCACCAGAGCCAGACTGGATTAGTATACTTCTGGCCTTGAGAGAGAGGACGCATTTTCGGTTTGGGAACTATACATTGGGAATGTGTGGTTTTTAATATATTTTTCTGGCATTTACCTTGAATTTCTATTTTAAGTAAATTTTCCATTACTCCATTATTATGTGATCCACTACTCCATATCTTGCTCAAGATAGATAATCCCAGCAATGCCAAAAAAAAAACAAGGAAGACATTGAATGAACTCTATCCATTTATACAGAATTTTTACAGGATGAGCAGACATGGACAAGTTTTCTGCACCATTAGAGAGAATATGTAGGAGAAGCACAAGTACATGTGAGTATTTAAATATTTTGATCCCTTTTTTATACCATGCTATACATATGTATATTTTTATAACATGTGCAATATCATTTCTGCTATGCAAAATGGAGGGCAGAATGATTGACATATAGCAGTTTGAAATTCGGAATGAACCGAAGGATGGCATGAGCCAAGAATGAAAAAGCAGTTACTGGAGAGGGTATTTAAGGGGCTGGAGACTGGAAGACAGGGACTCATTCTGGAGAAGGGATTTTGGTGGGAGGTTGTGGTTGGGTAGGCCAAATCAATTCAGGTTACTAACAGCCATTACTGATCAATACTTTAATTCCAATCCTGTGTGAAGCAATATTATGTACTCTAATCATTTATCATCTAAGAAGAAGCACCATCTAATACCATCCAACAGCAAGAGGAGAAGATAAACATCTAAACTGCTATTCTCAATCCCTGTTACCTTCAAGCTAATAACAACCACTCATCTATAGCGTTAGCCAAATTTTCCTTTGTACCTCTTACTTTCAGTTCCCTTTTTGCCTTTCCCTAAGTTGTTATCATTAAACCCTGAAACAAACTTAGGTGGATGTCATTCTTATCCTCAGGTTTACCATCATAAGCTTAGATATTTGAAGGAAGAGGGATCATTCAGTCTTAAGTTAAGCTGCAGTCAATTTAGTGTTATCGGTATTATAGACCAGGACAAGTGGATAGAAGAACTGTGAACACAAACCACAGCCTATTCATTAATCTACTTAGTCCTGGAACACTGTTATATTGGAGTTGGGTGCAGCTGCTTCATCTTGGTTCACCTGAGGGGTCCTGAGTGTTCACCTTCACAACTCAAGGGTGACACTTAAGGATTTCCTTAGCCACTCAGCTTCAACTCCCAATACCATCACGGAGTGAGGGAGACATATCCCTGCTGTATCCCCCGTAGCAGCATCTACACATTTATCTGTCATTTAACAGTTCTCTAACACATGCTATATGTATGCATCTATATCCATGTAATGAATACTATATAAGCCAAGGGAATTAAGAGGAAGAAAAACAGGGACTTGTGGCAAGATTTAATGTAGGTATGTACCCAAACCAGGTACAAATGACTAAAGGTAAAATAAAGGTGGGGCATTTGTGTTGTAGCTACTATAATGCTTTCTGCACGGTATGTTTGCTTTACCACCTGGCTGCCTTGGAAAGGAGAAGAGTTAATTAGTTCAGTTTCTCCTTTATTGACTAGCAATATTGGCATCATAAAAATGCATCATAACACTACAGGATTTTCATAAGCATAATAGATCTAGAGCCAGCGGGCACCTTAGACATCATCTTTCTAACTCCTTCATTTTGCAGATAAGGAACTTAAAGCCCATAGAAATTTATTGACTTACCCAAGGTCATAAAGGCAGCAAGTAGAAGAGTCAGGATTCAAGCTCAACCCCATGACCCATTGTGTCACATTGCCTCCAGTATTTCTATTTATAATTCTAAGAAGTGTAAGTGTGAGAGGAGGTGGAAGGCAATATCTTACTGGCACTGAAATGGGAAATGGAAGAGTATAAGGGCAAAAGCAAGTTCTTTTTAGAATAACTTGAGATGAAGAGATTCAGGAAACTGGAGGAAACAGGAAAGGAAGATTATTATTTAACCTTATGCAACCACAACATGCAAAGGCACTCTGGACGCCTGGCTGGTATGGAGGAAGTTTGTGGTGAAAGAGGGAAATGGTTAAGAGGGAAGTTAGGAATATTTAAGTGGGAAGAGGTAAGAAAAAAATTGCTCCTTACATGACACAACTACATTTGCCCAACTGAAAAAACTCAGAGATTATCCAAAAAAGAGATGAGGTATAATGTAGTGCCCATGCATCCCATAAATCCATTTTGTTCTATTTTGTGTTATAGTTATTTGTGTGTATCTCCTCCCTCCTTAATCTGTAAGCTCCATAACATGACACAGTGTCTAGGAAAGCTTGCAGGAACTCTGCTGAAGAATGAAGACAACAGAATGTGGAGATCAATTTATACAATAACAATACTGTAGAAACAAGTAGTTTTGAAGGAATTAAGAACTATCATCAGTGAAATGACCAACCATGATTTTAGAGAACCTGGGATGAAATATGCTATCAACCCCTCAAAAGAGAGGTAATAGAATTAGGGTTAGAAATGAGATATATAAATGTGTGTGTGTGTATATATATATGTATATAAATATATGATTTTGGATATAGTCAATGTCAGAATTTGTTTTTCTTGATTACCCCTAAAGTGTAAGCTCCTTGAGGGTAGGAACTGTCTTTTACCTCTTTTTGTAACCCCAGTACTGAGCACAATGCCTGGAACATAGTAAGCATTTAATAAATGTTGATTGATTAACTGATTTGTTACAAGGATTCTTTTTTCCTTTCTTTCTTTTTTCATTTGAAGGGAGAGAAAAACAAATTTCATTATTGGAAAAACTAAAAATTGGGACCAAAAAATTCAGCTTTTTAAATTTACATTCCCCTAGGGCCATGATGGCACAGGTGCCAAAGATGGCATGTAGAGCACTCTCTGTGGGCACTTGGCTGTCCTCCCTCTGTCCCAGAGTTCATTACTAGAAAGGCAAAGGGACTCAGGTGGAGCTGCTCCCTTCCCCCTCTCAACTGCATAATGACATTTTTTTACATCACCCACCCCTCTGCCTAAGGGGAACACACAGAGGGTAACGTGGGCAGATCACAGGTGGCAGAGCTGGAAGGGAGCAGAGGGCTTGGGCCACTCCCATCCCCCTCTCTAGACTCACTGAGGGCATTTCTCACTTCACCTGACTCTCTGCCCAGCGGCCCAATGGGATGGCTTTCTCCCTCCCCTGTGTGGGGTAAAAGGGAATCAAGGGGTGCCTGACACTTGGGTGGGAGGGGCATGCCACAAGGTTTGGGGGTGAGGGTGGGGTCTAGCACTCCATCTCTAAAAGGTTCACCATCACTGCCCTAGGGCTAGCAGAATATTCTACATATTATAGGTACTTAATCTGCTGGAATGAATTAAATTGAATATAATATCACAGTATATCCAGTAAGAAAAGGGACATTTTCTGTGGCTTATGCCACCCTTCTTTCTCTCCATCTGTACCTTTCTATTGTTCTAAAGCCAATCTTGTCTCCCCATGAGAACCCTAGCAACTTGCCCATCATGCTCTCCGGTGTTCACCGTACACTGGCTGGGGAGCCAGTCACTTCTCTCTGCATATAGATAATGTACTTTTTTTTTAAAGGTATAAAAGTGTTTATTTCTAAGCTGTGTTTAACACACACACACAAAGAAAATGGTTCATTACTGTATACTCTAAAGACCTAATTTTTAGTTTGTTTTTAATTTATACATTTTTGGCATAGATATATAGCTCAGCAGGCCTCATGATATAATACTTGCTTGAACTTTCTTAATGAATTAAGATTTTGCAAAATCCACAATTCAAGTGGTTATAAACCATTATATCTCTGGCAGCCAAGAAGTAAATGGTAGAAGAGCTATCTCCTTCATATGTGTGTCCTAAAAGCAATTTTGTAGAAGTATTTAAATGCAATTTATAAGTCAATAAGGAGCACAGGATTTTCTTGGAGTGCCAAGGGTTTTCCCCCTTTATTTCTTTTAGCACTCTTTTACTTTGAACCAGTCTTCTGAAGTCCTATCACTACTATATATAGTTAAGTTTGAAGCTCTCACAAGCTCTGCTCTTTACAATTCTATCACTCATGAATCTTGACATAACATTTTTTTTATATACACAGCAGAAGCAAACAGTCAAGATACAGACACACCATCCCTAACATTGTTAATTGGTTCTGCACACATATGATAATAGGCTAAACATTACAGGATCTCAGGTATTTCACAACATTAGGGTGAGGTCTGGTCATAACATCTATATGTCACCATGGAACAATTGTTATTTTAGGGGAAAAAAAAGAAAGAAAAATGATAAGTTGCCTCTTAGGAGGAATTTCTAGACCATGTAAGACATAATGTCAGGGTTCTTTTAATTTAAAATTTATATTAAAGCTTTTCACAATGTAGATCCAGCCTAACTTTGCAGATAGATCATTTGACTCCCTACTTTTGTATCGTAGGTTTTTGCTAAACTGGCCCTTTTCTTCCCTCTAGCAACATACCATCTTCTCTCTTTGCATAGGCTGTTGGTTCCCATGCTGGAAGGGATCTCCTTTATCAGATCTCTTGTACTTTTAGCTGTTCTTTAAGGTATAGCTTAAGGGCCACCTCCTTCAAAAGGCCTTTCCTTATTTCCCCAGTTGTTGGTCTACTCTTCCTCCCCATAAATTTATTTTGTATATGGGGAAACAATGTGGTAAATGTAAATTTACAAAGTGAATGAGCAAACTGTTTAATTCTCCATGAACTCAGATTTATAAGACGAAGGAATTGGATCAGATGGCCTCCAAAGTTACTTCTAGCTCCAGATGATATGGTATTTTGTCCTTCTGTGTCTGTGTCTATGTTACATCTCCCTGGTGGAATGTAAGCTCCTTGAGGGCAGGAATTGTTTAATTTTTGTATCCTCAGTGCTTAGTATCTAATAGGCGCTTAATAAATGCTTGCTGATTGAATGATGTCCTCACCCAAGAGGATTGCTTTTATTTCCAAATATGGGTAATATCTTTTTTTTTTGTTGGCAATACACAAAAGAAACATTTTTCTTGACAGAATATCCAAGAAGGTAAAAACAGATGCATTTCCAAAATAGAGTACAAATTTTTGCAAGATGTCAATATATACTGATTTACATGATGATTTAGCCAAGGTTTTTTATTCCAAAACTACATTCAAGACTATTGTCAAAATTTAAGGGTTTTATCCGTTTTGCAGGTGGTCCACTTGAGTAAGTTTTGTTATGAATGTTACTTTCTTCATCTTCAGCCTCATCGTCTTCACCCTCAGGGCCTGAGGTGAAGCCCCCAGCCACCTCCGCGTCTTGCGGCTCCTTTCCTTCCACGGTTTTGAGGAGTTCGGTCACCTGCTCTCTCATCTGCGCCAAACCCGAAAGCAGTCCTTGGAAGCGACCAGATTCGCTCGGCCCCTCCCAAATTACTCGAATCCAGTGCGGCTGGCTGTCCCGTTCCACAAACTCTCCCAGAAGCTCCATGACGATAGCTCTTCAACTGCCCGCCACAAGGGCTAGATGATGTACTTTTAACACTAGAGGACACAAGCTATGACTACGGTTTTTTGGTGAAATAAGGGGAAAGTCATCACTGAGTCTCCTCAATTCTCAAGAGCAATGTCCTTCTAAATCAATTGAAAGATTAGAGACTGGCTCTCTGATTCCAGTGCAAAACTGGCTCCATAATGTACAGGGCACACAAATTATGACATCTTTATTCAAATGAAATAACACATGAAGCACTTTGTAAACCTTAAAGTGCTTTACAATTGGTTTTGAATACTGAAAAAAAAAGGAATCCAGAGAAGTAGTTCCATCTATTCAAATCCTCACTGTTTGAATTAGGTAAAATATTATAATTAGTTGTGTAAAAATGAAAAATAAATGCTTGGAAGCAATTATCTGAGTCAAATTCACATTTATTAGTAAATTGCAGTTTCAGGGACCAAGACCTACTCAGTATGGTCTAAAAACAAATTAAACAGACCCCCACCACTTAAAAAGAGGAGTGATCTTCTTAAAATTTCTTCTGGGAAGGTGTAATCAGAGTTTTTATCTTTTAGAAGGTCTCCTTCTTCAAGAAGGTCATGTCTCTTTCTTGTCTCTATTCTATGAAGTAATCATCCATTCTAATATGATAAAAGCCAGCTTCACTCTTGTAGATTCAAAGCCAACTGAGATATCATAATGTTTAGACACATTGTAGGACACAGGAGACATGCACAAAACTCCCTTTGGCAAGGATGTTTTTGCAAAACACTTCAAGGAAATTTTCTTTGTTATTTTACTCACAAGATGATTATTGATTATCACTCATAGTTAATAAATTAATAAGTAGGATTATTTTTACTATTAATTCTTCCATGATTACAACCTATCATTATAATATTGGTTATATAATAGGATTACGTGCAGAGGATATAAACCAAAAAATTAATGAAATAATGAATAGATCCTAACTAAAACAATTTAACTAACTTTCCTTTTATAATTTCAGCCCAATGGATACAGGTAATGTAAATTCTTATTCGTGCAACCACTTCATGTGATTCATTATTCACAGTAATCAGGAATGAAATAAATGTACCTTAGGAATGTTATGAGGAGTATGTCCCATTTTTTTCCCTGTCAGCAGAAGAAAAAAAAAAGCTAAGAGTCAAAAAATGTTAAAAAGAAAAAAAATCTGACACGGATAATTTACTTGAATCCTTGTTCATGCTGGAAGATAATTTGATGTTCTGTTTATGACATGCTAACAAAGTTTATACAAATTAATCTCTGAATTGTGTTTCTTTCCACAAGATTAAAAATTTATAGCAATCAGCCCCTAGCTGAGAGAGAGTGATGGTTCAGTCACCTGACATCGATGCTGCCCACATTATAGGAACTACAAACCATAGCAGGGAAGGCAAAAATAGGAAAGAACATACTTCTTCATTTCTAGTTTATAACTTGAGTCCAGCTTTTACTATGACCTAATGGAACTCAGCTATGTGAGAACATCTGCTTTGAACAGGTTAAATTTTAGTTCTCTTGCTCAAAGCCCTTGTTCTGCTCTATAAATATCCCTGTTCTGAACATTTGCATTCTCTTTGAAATCAGCTCATTTCTGTAGACCCGGTAGCATGGACCAAAATGAAGGCATAATCATAAGCTGTCTAGCTAAGGCTATTTATTTCTCCAAAAAGCATTAGGTGATTGTTTCCCATTCTTCATCTGACTATGCATTTCAGGATAAAATGTAGCTGCCTCCTAAAAGACAAAAGATGATCCACAGAACTCATTCCAAAAGTTCTGTTCCAAAACAAAAATATGATGAGAAAAGCAGATTCAATTCTTGGGAATTCAAAAAGAGCAATAGAAAGGTTTGATTTTTAAAATGTCTGGAAAATAATTAAAATAATGTTGCTGTTGTTGTTCAGTCATTCAGTTGACTGTGTCTGACTCTTCATGACCCCATGGGCCATTACTTACCAATAATTTTTATTGGGTTTTCTTGGCAATGATACTGGAGTGGAATATTATTTTCTTCTCCAGTGGATTAAGGCGTTAAGTGACTTGCCCAGGTCATACAACTAGTAACTTTCTGAGGCTGGATTTGAACTGAGGTCTTCCTGATTCTAGGACCAGTGCTATTGAACCACCCAGTTGCCTCTAATAATAATAATTATAATAATAATAATAATAATAGCTATAATCAATATAGTACTTTATAGACTGCAAAACACTTTACAAACATTAATAGTAGTAATATTGACTATTATTGTTATGTGAATTATCATATTATTATTATTACAATGTAGCATTAATTATGTGAATTATTAATTACTACTACTAATAATAGCTAACATTTATATAGTGCTTACTATGTGCCAGGCACTGTGCTAAGGGCTTTACAATTATCTCCTATATCAGATTGCTTACTATCCCAGTAAGGGGTGTGTGGGGAAGCAAAGGAGAGAATTCAAGACTCAAAATTCTCTATAAAATGTTGGAAACTTTTTTTACACGTAATTGGGAGGAAATCAAAATTAAATTAAAAATAATTTAAAACAAAAATAAACAGAATAATTGTCTTATTTGATGGTCACAACCATGGGAAGTGGTTGCTATTATGACCCATTTTACAGACAAGGAAACTTAGACAAACCTCAAAAACTGGGGCTAATTGATTTGCCCAGTAGTCATCCAACTAACAAGTATCTATGGTCAAATTTGAACTTAATTGTTCTTAATTTCAGCTCCAGTAATTGTTCTTAATTCCAGCTCTAGTGTTCTGTACATAATGGCATCACCTAGCTGCCTCAGAAAGAGTAAGGAATTTGCCTCAATTTCACATACCTAATAAATTTTATACATAAATTTCATAGCCAAAAGAATGAGGATCTATTTTTTATTTGCTCGTTTATTTTATTTATTCAAGTAAAGGAGTAGAGAACAAGTAAATTCTGAAATTTACCAATACTCTAAGAAGTAGGATCCCTTAACTATAGACCTCCTTGGTGGGTAATTAAATCTGTTCACTGGGTACTGGGATAACAAAGAAAGCTACATACATGGTATTATTGAAGGGTCCTGAAGAAGGTCCCTCATCCACTCTCCAAATCTTCCTTAACCTTTGCTGATACCCAAAATTCCACTACTTTATAGAAAAGGAAACTGAAAACTTCTTACAGATTAGGAAACTATGTTGGAGGTATTAAACAACTTGTCCCAGACTGCTTTGTAGCATTAATTATGTGAGTTATTAAATAACAATGTTTGTATACTTACAAATATTTACTTCATTACATCAGACCACTTTATTCCTGTAACTAAGTTAGAACTTCTTACCCTTTTAATGTAATAGGAATTGGACAAATTTGCAGATTTTATCAGCTTGTAATACTTAATGGAGAAGACGCTGGGCATCTTGTTTCTGGGGAAATTATGACACATGTAAGAGAAGAACTTGAGAAACTATGAAGCATGTGTAGACATTCTGTAACAAGGTTTAGTTAGCTAAACAATAGTTGGGAGGAGCCTGGAATTGTCTGCATCTTCATAAAGATCTACTTCTTTGCTACAGAAATCTTGACTCTTCCTCTTGTAGCTTCAGGTGAGAGAAAATGCTAGATGGGAGGAAGGTCTTGTGGCCTTTATTTCTCTTTGAGACCACATGTCCTCTGAGAAAAGGAACTGGATCCCACAGTTTTTAAAGAAGACTATTTTGTCTATTAAAGAAGACTATGCAATGTTCTTCTCTCATTGGTGACTTCCAGGTTAGTCAACATTAATTCTGCTCCTGGCTCTGCTTCTGACTTTGTGAACTTCATTATAATGCTCCCAGCATGCCATTGCTGCACATACTTTCTCTGTCTCCTCAATATGACACCAATCTACCTTTTTCCTACTGCTTCCTTCCATAGATTCTATACTCTAATCAGGTTGGACCACTTTCTGCCTCCATCTGCCCTCACAAAAAAATGAAAAATTCTTTTGTACTTCTGTGCCTTCCCATCAACCCTACCTATTCTTTGAGGCCTATCTCAAATACTTCCTTCTTTATGAAACCATCTCTGGTTCCCCTCATCAGTACACTTATCATATAACAATATGCGATTGTGGTTCTTCTCTCCTATTTAATTCCTGTGCTTGTCTGCAAGCCACACAAATGGATCACATCTTTTCTAAACTTTCTATTTCCTCTAGCACCTATCATAGTGCTCAGTATACAGGTGATATCTTTTTAAAATAAATTTGTTGAATTGGATTGGCCATAGATAAAATAGCTACACATCTATAGAAGAACAAATGGTCTTCCATTTACGACATTCCCATTCCTCCTCATTGTCATTGCCTAAGTGGTCTGCCAGATCTGGAATGTGCTTCCCTCCTCTACTCCACATTGTAGAATACTCATTTTCTCTCAAAGCACTGTGCAGGTGCTTTTCCTAATCCTTCCAGGTATTAGAAATATACCCCCATTGAAATTATTTTGTACAGATTTTGCTATTAATTACTGTGTGTGTGAATTATTTTCCCAATAGAATAGAAGTTTTGTGAGTGCAGGGACTGAATTCCCCTCATCTTTGTAATTCCAGGGCATAGAACTGCACCTTATATACAGTAAGCACTTAATAGATGTTTGTTGAATTAGACTGGGTTGGATTCAACTCAAATGAAGAGAGAAGGTGGGTCATGAGCTAGCAAGATTGAAAGCTTGCTCTTAGCACAGTATCACAAAAGGGGTACTACATTCCATCTGTCATCTCTATAAGTCCTAGTTAGAAGAAATTATGAAGAGATTCATTCCAAAGAATAACTTCTTGTCCATTTCCAGTATCTTCAGTTACACTGTGCAAATTTTCCAGCATTCACTTCTCAGTTATCATGGCCATGCATACTCATTTAGGTCCACTTTCTGCTCATGGAAAACATGGTTGGGAAAGAAACCTAAGGATTTTTCAGTGGAAAGTGCATTCAATAGCACTTTGGTTAAGATAATTGCTGTGTTTTTGAAATTATAGACTTAAGAGGTGGCCACAAACAAAATTCATGACAGACATCTGACACTGAAAAATTTTGCTATACAGGGGTGAAAATTTCACATCTCCCCCAAAAAGTGGTTTTTATTGACAAAGGAAAAATTACCTAAGTCACTATTGTACACTGTCCAGATTCTCCCTTTGTTCATATGTTTTTTTGACAGACATCAGGCTTATGACAGGCTTAATTCTCTACAGATTGGTTTATTTGTTGATACGTTGCTTCTGAATGATTGATCTTACATCTCTCAGCAGCTTAAGGAGTTTACAGGATACTGCCTTCCTTATCCTTAAAATTTTCAGCATTTACTTCCCAGATAACATAGTCATGCAGACACCTTTTAGTCAAAAGGGCTTTCTACCATCATTTACTAACTTAAAGTCATCCTCAATGATTTAAACTTCAGGTTAAGAGCCCTTATCATCCTCTGTGGTCATCCTGAGGAACTTCTATGTCTATAATTATCCTCTGTCTTAAAGAATGTGTGACCAGACAAGAGATAGAGAACATTGCAAGATGTAAAATGAATAATTTTGACTATATTGTCTTTGTACAAATAAAATTAATGAAACTAAATTTAGAAGGGAAACAATAAAATGGGGGGGGGGGGTTATAACAAATTTCTCTGATAAAGGTCTCATTTCTCAAATATATAGAGAACTAAGTCAAACTTGTAAGGATATAAGTCATTCCCCAGCTGACAACTGGTCAAAGCTATAAGTTGTTTTCAGTGAAGAAATAAAAGCTATCAATAATCATATGAAAAATTATTGTAAGTCATTCTTGACTGGAATGAAGATTAAAATAACTGAGGTACCACTTCACACTTATCAGATTAGCCAAAATGACAGTAAAGTAAAGTGATAAATGTCAAAGGGGATGTGGCAAAACTGGTACACTAATATTCTGTTGGTAGAGTTGTGAACTGATTCAACCACTCTGGAGATAGTTTGGAACTATGCCCTAAGAGCTATAAAACAGTGCATACCCTTTGATTGAGAAATGCCACTACTAAGTCTGTATCCCAAATAGATTTTAAAAGGGTGAAAGGACCTCTTGAACAAAAATATTTGTAGCTGCTCTTTTGTGGTGGCAAAGAATTGGAAATTGAAGGTTTATCCATCAATTGGGGTATGGCTGAACAAATTGTGGTATATGATGGTGATGTAATACTATTATGCTGTAAGAAACAATGAACAATATGATTTCAGAAAGAGCTGGAAAGACCAAGAAGAACTGATGCAGAATGAAATAAAAAGAACCAGGAGAACATTGTACATTGTAACACCAATCTTGTGAAATGATCCACTGTGATAGACTTAGCTACTCTCAGCAATGCAATGATCCAGGACAGTTCTGAGGAATTTCTGACAAAGAATGCTATCCACCTCCAGAGAAAAAATTATTGGAGTTGGAATGCAAATCAAAGCATACAATTTTCCACTTTAGTTTATTTGAATTTTTATTTTGGGGTTTTGTTTTGATATGATTATTCTCTTACAAAAATGAACAATATGGAGATATGTTTTGCATGTCGTATGACCCCGACCAAATTCCTGGCCTTCTCTGGTGGGTGGGGGGGAGGGAAGAAGGGAAGGAAGGAGATAGTTTGGATCATACAACTTTGGAAAGCTTAAGCAGAAATTTATTATTTCATATAATTTTGATAAAATAAAATATATTTATAAAGATGATGCCTTGTCATATTGATAGTGATGCCTTGTCATCTTTGGCATTAACCTTATTTACAAAGATGACCTGTGGATATGGTGACAAAGCAGGATAATGTCCTGCCTTAACAGTTTTTTGATATCAATTTCAGTGTCTTCCTTCTCCATTCCACTTCAGCTGCACAAAAACAATCTGGAACCTCCTCATTACTAGAAACCAAATTCCCTCCCAAAGCTCAAATTCAGAAATTCAACTTTCTTAAAACAACCTACTTACCAAAAGAAAAGAGAAAGCACATTTACTTAGGAGTAGTAGACCTGGGTTCATATCTTGACTCTGTGCCCTTGAAGTTACTTAGTCATCTATAAAGTGGGCAGATTGAATTTAGACGGTCTCAGAGATTCTTTCCAACTTTAAATCTATGATCCTGTGATATTTGTAAAATGGGAGCAGCCAGAGGGTAGATAACTTCTAGGGTCCCCTTAATCTTTAAATATAGAATTAGACCATTCCACTTCTCCTATACCCTCAGTATCCCTGAGTCTACTCATTGCCTTTTTTTTTTTTACCTACAGGCCTTTCAACTTTTACTATTCTTGAAGAACATCAATCTACATTTGCCTTCATTTGGCTCACTCCTCAGGCTAGATCCAATGGTCATCCATTCCATTTATGTTTTCACTAACAGTCTAGATTTCTATGTTCTTTATCTTTATGTCATATTTGACTTAATGCCTAGCTCTATAAAATGTCATATTCCTTCTCTACCATGCATGCCCATACCAATAAGAGTGGCCTCAGGGTTTAACAGTTATTTAGCATTTGATGATGCTCAGGTCCTAAAACTTCAAGATGCAGAAGCATTTCAGTCCATTCATGGCCTCTTTTCTGGCCACAACCACACCTAAATCTGACTTGTTAAGTCAATGAGATTTTTTTTCTTATCATATCAGCTCTTACACACTCAAAGGCAAAGAGGCAAGAAGACCATTGTCTATTTGATGAAAGCAAATAGTCCAATATGCCTGGAATATAGAATATATGAGGGAAGGGAGAGTTACAAAAAAGCTATCCAGAAAGAGAAGTTGGAGCCATATGTAAACAACTGTATATGCCAAACAGATGTCCATGTTCAATCATGAAGGCAATAGAAAGTCACTGAAGCTTCTTGAGCAACATGGTCTTTAGGAAATAAAAAAAAACAAAATTAATTAATTTAGCTGTTGTGTACATATGGGATAACAACGATGATGACAATAATGAGGAGATGGAGAAGGAGGAAATCTAGGATTTATTCAGCAATTTAAAGCTGGCAAAATATTTTCATTCATTATCTCACTTGATCAACTAACTGGGAATTAAATGCTATTATTGTCTCCATTTTACAGATGTGAAAATTGAATGAGAGTGATTAAGTGACTTGCCCAAATCCCATAGTCAATAAGATGGCTGAGGTAGTAGGCAAATTTAGGTCTTCTTAACTGCAAATCTAGCATGCTATCCACTGTGCCATCTAGCATTCCCAATACATCATCTATCTGCCCTAAGTTGGAGTAAAGAAGGGAAATATTAGAGTCAAAGATATTCATTAAGAAGCTGTCACAATAATTCAGACAAATAATGAGGATCTGTACTACGAAGATGACTCTGTAAGTGAAGAGAAGGGGAAAATGTGTCATGCTGTGGATATAGAATCTACTAAGAAAAATAATTGATTAGTTATGGGAGCTGAGAAAGAGTAGGATGATGTAGATATAATTATTGAAGAAAGAAATATTGAAGAAAGGTTTTGAACCTGAATGACTGCGAAAATGATAGTGTTCTTGACAGAAACAGAAAAGTTTCATGCAGCAACCAGACACCACCCTTTCTTTTGGCACCTTCCCATGACAATCATCACAGACTGATAAACATGGGGAAGAGAAAGCCACAAGAGGATCAAAGTTCTACTTGCCTATATTTTTATCTCCCTTGGTGTTAGGTAATTCTATACCTACAGAATGACAAGAGGTACTAGATGAATCTTGAAAAAAAGCCAGGTAAACTAGGAGGTAGAAGATGGAGAGAGTTCTATGAATGGGGGGTGGCTAGTGAAAACAGTACAAGTTAAAAGAGGGAGGGTTTTGTTCCAGGCATAGCAAGAAGGCCTATATAATTGGATTATAGAGATGGTGGATAAGAAGATATAAGAACACCAGAAAAGTAGAAAGGTGTTAGGAAATAAAGGGATTTAAGAGTCAAAGTATTTTATATTTCATCCTGGAAAGTAATAGAGAACTAGTAGAGTTTCCTGAATGGGAGAATGATACAGTCAGATCAGGAAGATGTACAGGAAGATGAGTTTGACAATTGAGTGGAGGATAGATTGGCATGGGGAGAAAACTGGTTGCTGGGAAACCAAACAGCAGTCTATTAAGATAGTCTCAGTGTGGGATGTTCAGGGCCTCCATCAAGATGGTAGCAGTGCCAGAGGAAAGAGATATATACAAGAGATGTTATAAAAGTAGAAACTGCAGGAATTGTCAACTGATTGGATATGGACTGTAAAAGAAAGTAAGGACTCCAGGACAATGCTTAGTGACCAGGAGGACAGTGGTATCCTTGAAAGTAATAGGGGATTTAGGATTGGTAGGGCAGGGGGTGAAGGACCAAAGATTTCAGTATTGCAAATAATGATAAATAAAGAAGGTGTCTGAGGATATAGAGTTTGAAATAAAAGATTGAAAGAAAGAGGCTGAAGCTGGGCAAGTGGATCTGAAAGTCATCTGCATAGAGATAATAATTGAAGTGATGGAAACAGATGAGATCATCAAATGAAATAGTATATATGGAGGAGAGAAGAGGGGTCAGGACAGAGCTTGGGAGACACCAACAGTTTGCAGTCATAATCTGAAAGAAGTTCCAGGAAAAAAAGACAAAGGAAGCACAGTCAGATGAGCAAGAAAAGAACCATGAGAGAGAAATGTTATGAAGAACTAAAGAAAATAGAGTATTAAGGAGAAGAGGGTGGTTGACCATGTTAAAAAAAATTACTGCAAAGAGATCAAGAAGGATGAGGTTTGGGAGAGAGTCATTAGATACAGCAAGTAGGAGACTGCAAATAACTGGAGAGAGATTATTTTAGCAGAATCATGAGCCAGACTGCAAAGAGTTAAGAGGCTTCAATTATAGATGGCTTTCTCAAGGAATTTAGCCACAAAAAGGATGGAAGATATAGAATGGTAATTAGGAAGATAGACAGAAAAAGTGAGAATTTTTTGAGAATGAGAAAGACATGGTCATGATTATAGGCAATAGAGAAGCAGTCAATAGAAAGGGAGATTGAAATTGTCAGAGTGGAGATAATAAGAGGGCAATCCACTGGAGAGAATATGATATAGTGGAATCTCTTTCACATGGATAAGGATTTGTTTTGGCAAAAAAGGCCACTTCTTCATGTGAAAGGGGGTGAAAGAAAAGATGGTTGTATAATGTAGCAGAATGATGTGGAAAGAAAAACAGGATAGGAGATGGAGCTTTTATCAAGTAGTCTCATATGATGGTTTTGTAATTTTCTCCATCTTAGTTCAATGATATGTGAGAAGGAACAAAGGCAGTGTATAATACAGTAATCCAAGCCGGGGGTTAGTAGGACAAAAATCTTCAATAGGATCAATAGGGACAGAACCCAAGAGAAGAGAACAATGTAGAATTTAGCTGGTTTCACCAAGGCATCAGGAGAGGAAAGAGAAAAGAGAGTAATCAGTGCAGAGTGGTTATCTGGGAAAGAATTGAGGGGCACAGGATTTGAAAAAAGAATAAAACAAAGGAAAAAGAATGGGTATAGAAGCTACAATGTAGAAGGATGGGTGGAATGATAACAGAATCTCTGTGTGAATCTGTGATGAGGAGTTGGTCATAGGAAATAAGTTGAGGGACCGGGAAGTGTAAGATTAGGGTGAACTATAAGATTAGGGGTCAGATGGCAGTGGTTACTCCCCTGTCCCAGATCAGAGGAGAAGCAGGTAAACTTGACTGGATGGGAGGGGCAAGAGCCCAAGAAGTACTCCTTCACCTCCCCCACCCTGTAAGCAGTTAGAAATCAGTTATCAGAACACACTCAGAGCTAGTTATGGAGGTTATTCAAGCTTGGTAAATTCTGGACCAAGATGGTAAGTAGATAGAGACTAATCCCCTTGTGATGATAACTTTCTTTGTTTGAATTATTCTCTCACAGGATGGAAATATATGAGGTTAAGTCTTCTACAGATCTGACCACAGGCCCCAGAGCAGAGGCAGTTACAGCCCCTGCTTAGATGAAATACTTGGCTTGGTGAAAGGAAGGTAGTAAGTATAATCCCCAGTTAACTGAATACAAACTATCTTTCACAAACTAAATGAATTTAATGATTTCAGGGAACAGGAGAAGGGAATCCATTTAAGGAAAGAAGAGGGAAGGTAATCTGGCTAAAACTGTTAACTTCAGGCTAACAACACATTCCCCCTTGGTGGTGGGGGAGATGTATATTAAATGGCTGAACTTCTTTCTAAGCCCCAAATAATCTTCCTTCTAAAACCTAAATTGCTAAACTGAAGGTAGATTGTGAACTTGCTTGAAGGTCTATCTTTGTGATTAGCTAGCAAGGTAAAGCAGCCCCTGGCTGTCAGTGACTGAATGTCCCAGCCCCAGAGCTACACAGAGTGTTCCCAGAGCCAAGAACCAAGAGGGGTGACCTGGCATTTATACAAGGACTCCAACTGCCTCTAACTGCCCCCTCCTTTGGGGGTTGCTATGGAATTCTATGATGGAGCTTAAACCCCTCTCAGAAACATGGATGCCACAGAAGTTAGGGTGACTGATGGATTATTATGTTGAAGTCCCCTAGTATGAGGGTAGCATTGGGGGAGAGGAAAAAGACTGTAAGCCAGGCACTGATCTAAAAAAAGACAAGTGGCCAAGAAGTCTGTAGACAACTATTGCAATCTTGATTGGGTGATTAGTAAGTATTGAATGAACCTCAAAGAAGGCGAGGTGCTGGTAGTGGAAATCCTAGCATTGGCGATGGGGAGCAAGGAATATTTCAACTCATCCAAGAGGACTAATGATTTAGGGGGTATAAGTGAAAGTATAATCAGTGATAAAAAGGGTAGCTAGAGAAGCTCTGTCATCAAGAGTGATCCAAGTCTCAGTGAATGCATGAAGATGAGGGGAATAATAAAAGAAAAGGTTTCAGACAAAAATTAGATTGTTTTTCATTATTTCTATAAAATAATCATTCCAGAGATCACTGTGGAAAAACTTGGGAGGATTAAGAGTAGAACATTATGGTGAGGGGTGGAGAAGTTTGTTTGAAGTGGGCAAGAGTAAGAGAAAATGGAGAACAGAATTTGATCAAAGCTAACTAGGAGCTCAGAACCATTGGGATAGGGTGGATATGACAAAGAGGCAGAAGGATAATCAATGAGAAATAATTAGATTGATTATCATTGCCCATAGGACTTTAGCAATAGGTGGAGTTGCTCCAGGCCATGGGACAGT
This sequence comes from Gracilinanus agilis, assembly GCF_016433145.1. Taxonomy (NCBI): domain Eukaryota; kingdom Metazoa; phylum Chordata; class Mammalia; order Didelphimorphia; family Didelphidae; genus Gracilinanus; species Gracilinanus agilis. Next base: position 589,660,326 of record NC_058132.1, on the reverse strand, counting down.
TCTCATGTTTGAAAGGGGAGAGAGAAAAAATGGAGCATGACAAAGTGGGGCAAGGCTAACTCTCTGGGGATCTAGATGGCTGGAAAAAGTGGTTGTAGTGTGTAGAATATGATGAAATGATTGTTTAGAGTGGCAGGCACAAGCAAGATCACCCTTGTGCAACTGTAGGAAGCCTGCAAAAAATTTTTAGTCTTATTAAGAAGGTGATATATAAACATATGAAATGTTTATGAAACATATGAAATAACCATATGAGTCAATAAATTATGAGATTCAGATGTATAGAACAGGCTGGCAGAACAGTCAAAAGTCACTTCTACCTGTAGAGGACAGGGATGGCTTTTTAGAAGAATTGCATTTCGAGTTGAGCCTTGAAGGATGAGTAGGGTTTTGACAGCAAAGAATTCCAGGCAAGAGAAGCAGCTTCCTTGGAAAGATCAGTCTACAATGAGTTTAGGTGATGTGAACCAGTTTTTCCAGAAATAGATCATTTCCTGAAAGACAGCGAGATTCACCAGCTGCAGAACTGAGATCAAACCTGAAGTCAGCTCAGACTATATCCCCAATGCACTCTAAGCATCTATCTTGAACTAGAAGACTTTTAAGGTCCCTTACAACTCTAGAATGGACCAATGACTTCAAAAGTCTATGTTTAATGGGTTAGCTTTCCCTGGAAGGTATAAGGTTGGGATCATAGTAATGTTTCTAAGGACCTATTTGGGCAATTGGATAGAGAATGATTCAGGCCAACACGGAAGAAAACTGACTGGTAGATAGTGGATGTTATTTACATACTTCCCCTTTTAAAGAAGGTTCTCATTTGCTTAAGAGAAGCAGAATACATCCTTAGAGCATCAGAACATGTCAGCTTATTGCAAAATATCAAACTCTAAAGTTTTCAGTGAGTTCTAAAGCTATTTCAACCACTCCATCCCTAGAATGAAGCCAGAAGTTGTATTATTTTCACATTATATGAAAACAGTCGAAATTCAGAACTGGAAAATTGTGTGGGGGCTGATGTTTGGTGGTAGAGCCAGTTATTATGCAGTGACTCACAATAAGTTTCCAGAGCTACCACACCTTAAAGTTAAACTCATTCAAACCAGACAGTAAATTATTAGCTGAGATATTTTTGTAACCATACTTTGGAGAATTTTATCTAAATTTTTTTTAATTGCTATATGGCCAAACAACTCATTAAACTCTATCCAGACCACATTCTTTTTTCTAGAAGTGGTCCTTGAGTGTGTTTAATTTTACAAACAAAATTTAAAAACAAAAACAAAAATATCTTCACTCTGTATTTTAAGCCATTTGTCAGCTGACCAATTTGGTCAACCAACATGCTCCTGGAGCATCAGCTCTATCATGGCAGCTAGCTAAGTTCTTAGCCCAAGCCCGGTCCCCTTACCACAGAGAAGATTCAAAACAGGGTTTTTGTGGTTGACTGGCAGCATCTCCACCAGGTAACCCAAAAGGAAGTCTTCTCAGTGGTGGAGCCCAGCGGCAACTGGTGCTAAATGGAAGCCCTGAATGAAAACCACAAGGTTTCTGAGGGAGGCGGAGCTGAAGAGCAAGAGGGAGATGCTGGGTATACGTGTGCCCCAAAACAAGTCAGCTACTGTGCTGTTTGCCCCTTGTGCTGTTTCCTGTCCTGGTCACCTGGGCTAAAATACTCTTACCACTTCACACAAGCACCCATCCCCTCCCACATAGAGGAATGAAAAAAAGAGCCTGGAGGTGTTGCTCAACAAAAACAGCATGTTCATGTATACCACAAAAAAATCTCTGTAGCCAAGTATTCACAGCCATTAAATAAACTCTGTTTTGTGAAATTCATTTTTTAAAAATTTGACTTGATCTTCAGTTTTTTCACCTGTAAAATGAGGGTTTGGGCCTTTTTATAATAGTGCACACTCTATTAGGATCAAATTTCTTACCACACTTTCCCAATATGTATATTTACTTACTTATAATTATATGTGTGTTATGTACATGTGTACTTCAAGATTCAACTCCAATCCCACCTTCTACCAGCTTTTTGGGTTACTCTCCCTATTTTTGTTATATACATTATAAAATTTAGACAAAATTATAAACTAACAAAGGATGATCTTAAGACAAAATGCTACCTGGTCTTGGAGTCGATGGGAAGCCACTGGAGTTTATTCAAAGTTATATGTTTTATTCAAAGTTATAAATCCACACTATAGAAAGTCATTTTTCCAATTGTGTGGAATCAAGGGAAGCTTGAGGGAGGAAGATTTCAAGTAGGCTATTGCATAAGTACAGGTAAGCAGTAACTTAGGCCTGAAATAGAGAAGTGGCAGCCTCCATTCTGATGGAGATATGGAGAGATGATGAATTTTGAAAACTGACTGGATATCTGAACTGAGGAGAGTGACTCCAGATTTGTTCATCTAGGTTACGGGAAGGACAAGTGCCCTTAACAGTATAGAAAAATATGTAAAAGGGATGCTTTTCTTTGAGGGAAAGGAGAAGTAACATAATTAGATCTGTGGTGTGTATCACTATCCATCCATGCTGCCTTATCCTGGGAAACTTACTCTGTCCCACCCAAAAGAAAAGGGGTGAAACTCACTAGCTGGTCACTGTCCTTCTGGGGATGACCATCACTACCTTCAAGGTATCTGGGGACTGGAAATTCTTACGCTGGATATGAGATAATATTTTCCTAGTGTTACCTGAGAAGCTCTGCTACTATCACTGCCTGGGTAACCATTAGGTTATCACTGCCCCGAGGGACCAATAGAATAGACTAGGAAAGCAGTGGTGGTTTAAGGTGGGTGTAGTTATAGTGGAAACAGATCCCTTGGTTGGTTTTTGCAGGAGGTTAGATGTCTCTAATTGGTTGATCTTTCCACCCACTCTCCCAGTGGGTTGATCTAATGCATCCTTCAGGGCTTTGGTCCCCATTTTGGAAAACCATTGACCTACCTATTCTCTAATTCAAACTCTTGAATTAGGAAGGCATGATTCCAGGATTTAAAGACTGGCAAAACAATGATGAACATTTTTTGCAATGGGAAGTCACCATGATCAATAATGTAGCCATTTACATAGCACTTTAAAGTGTACAAAGTACTTTCATTGCCACATTTGATCATCACCCTCTACCAAGATGTGGAGGGGTTGCAACTACACAAGTGGAGGAATTGCTCTCACCATAAAAAACCAACTTTCTTTTGAAGTACTACACTGATGGCATTCAATGACATCATTGTGCAGATGAAAGAAATCAGTTGCAAAACAGAATGGGAAAAACTACTTTTTGGACCAAACTCTGTGGCATTTTTTTTTTGGACACAACTTCAGTTCCAAAAAATTAATTGAATAAATGGAATGTAAGATGGGTATTTTGTTTTTATGTGTATTCTTTCCAATCTCTGAAACTTGAAGAGGACTTTACAAAGTCTCTTTTCTTATACAACATGTTTACATTGTAATAATTTCCTAGAGAGATGTTCCCTCTTCTCTTTTTATAACAAAGCAAGCTAATGAAGTAAATGATATGTTCTTAGTCTTTAAAAAGCTCTTGCCTGCTGGGGAAGGGCCTTTGATGATGTGGAGGCGAGCTGGAGCATTTCCTGCTGACAGAATGCCAGATGAAGTGTGCAGAACAGGGCAAAGTATTGTAATAGGAAACAAGAGAAGGATGTTAACCTACCACACACAGAGTTCTGAGATTTTTCATTGTTAGGAACATTGAATTTGCACACCTCAGTCATTAACAGTTGGAAGGGAAGGCTGGCAGATGATTGAAATGGAAGCAATCTTTGTGATCTCCAGAAAAAACATGTAACAAAAAGGGTATCTACCCCCTGACAGCTGGTGGACAAACTGTCACATAAACATAAGGGAATGATTTGATGTTAAAAATATGAAAAGAAAGTTAATGATCCAAAAAAAATCATTACATAAAAAGATATTTACAGTAATCTGTTTGTGTTAATAAAGAATTAGAAACAAAGTAGAACCTTGACATTTGGGGAATGACTAAATATATCATGGTAAATCAATTAATGGAATATTACAATGCTATAAGAAATGAAGAATGATGAATATGGAGAAGTAGGAAAAGATCTGTTTGAACTGATCCAAGATGAAGTAAGTGGAGTCATATTTGCAATGACTACAATAATGTAAATGAAAAAAAACACAAAAATAAAAATGAATGTTGAAATATTACAAAGAACAGACATGACTCCAAAAAAATTATCTGAAAATGCACTCTCATCTCATCACTTACCATGAGAGCTACTTATATTACTTATGAGAAGTCCATAAATGAGGCACTGATTAAAGAAATGCAAATAAAAACTATTCTGAGATATCTCATACCTATCAGGTTAGAAGAGAAGTAGAAAACGGGGACACTTATATAGTAATGGTGGAACAGCAAACTGATCCAACCATTTTGGAGAGCAATTTGGAAATATGCCCAGATAACTATAAAACAATATATACCCTTAGACTTACTAATACCATTCCTAGGCCTATTTATCAAGGAAATCAGGGGAAAAGGGAAGAATCTATATGTTCCAACATATCTTTAGCAGCTCTTTTTTCTGGTGGTGAATCAGAAATTGAGGAGATATCCATGAAATAGGAAATGGTTGAACAAATTATGGCAGATAATTTTGATGGAATATTCCTTTGCCATTAGCAATAGTGAGCAGGTTAATTTTTTTTTAACATGGAAAAATGTAAACGTAGAGTGAAACAAGTAGAACCAAGAGAACATTTTATACAACTACAGAGTTAATATTTGAAAAATAACTTATGAATGTTTACATCTAGAGAATAAATTGAAAAATAGAAGCCCAAAAGTTACAATCTTTATACACATACATTTTTGTCAGTTGATACATTCTATGATGCAGGGAGAGGAGGGAAAGGCTGAGTTACCTGGAAATAAATCTATTAAAAATATCTGTTATATAGGATGACCCTCTGAGAGGTGGAAGGTATACTGAGGAAAAATGTGATGATGCAAAAAAGGCATTAATTAAAAAAATTTTTAAGGACTCTCAATGAGATTATACTGGTGATAATTAAGTAAATAAAGTGGTTTTAAGATTCAGCCAGTCTCAAAATAGTGAAAATGACCAGTCATCACTCAGAGAAAAGATTTCCTTTTTTTTTAAATAGAAAGGTAGGAGATGACAACATATAGTTTCACATATACTTTCAAATCTAGTCACTTGTGTCAGTTAGTTTTTATCTTTTTTCTGTGTTATCAGGGAAAGTTCCATTGGAAGAAAAACAAAATGAGAAATAGTTGTGGCATCACAAAGAAAAGGTATCAAGAAAAAAATACATAACTAAAAAGTATAGAGAAATTTTAAAAGGTCATCTTCTACAATAAAGGTTTTTATTGAAAGGAATAACCTATGAGAAAAAAACTTTATGCAAACTATGGGGTTTTCACCTACTATTAAGGGTGGCTGTCATAAAGTCTTAGAAGGGTGTGTGTGTGTGTGTGTGTGTGTGTGTGTGTGTGTGTGTGTGTGTGTGG
>NC_058132.1:589625622-589654398 GCF_016433145.1 Gracilinanus agilis | reverse complement strand
AGAGAGAGAGAGAGAGAGAGAGAGAGAGAGAGAGAGAGAGAGAAATCTAGAATTATACCCAAAGAGTTATAAAAATGTTTATACCTTTTGACCCAGTGATAGCACTACTAGGTTTATTTCCTAAGGTGATCAGAGGAAAAGAAAAAGAAGCAATATGTTCTAAAATATCTATAGTAGCTCTCTTTGGGATGGCAAAGATTGAGAAGTTGAAGGGATGCCCATCAATTGGGAAACATCTGATTGTGAGAGAATACTAGTGAACTTAAGAAATGAAGAGGTGGTCATTTTTTTAATGGAAAGATTTACATGAAATTATGAAAAGTGAAATAAGTAGAACCAAGAGGACATTACATATAGGAATAGAAATGTTTAAAGGATGACTTGTGTGTGTCCACCTCGAGAGAAAGAACTGATACACAGAAATAAACAAGACATGCTTTTATATATGCATCTATCTTTTTGTCAAATGATTCCTTCTCTAATTAGGACAGGGGATGGAGGGAGGAAGTTACCTGAGTATTTTGATATTACAAAAAAGCTTTTTAAAAAGTTTTAAAATTGTAAAATGCTTTACAGATATTCTCTCTCTTCAACTTTACAATTGTTTCACATCAAAGAACACTTTCTATTCCCTTTTTAAGTCAAGCAGCCAAGTATTTAATAATTTTCAATATGCCAGATATTGTACAAAAGTGCTGAAGATACAAAGAAAGTCAACAACATGGCCCCTGCCCTCCAGAAACTTCCATTCTATGTGGGTGAGACAATTTGAAAGTAACCATGTACATGTAAAATATATTTAGTGTAAATAAAATGGCATTTCAGAAGAAAGAGGGAGGAGAGAGCCAAGGAAGATCTGTAGAAAGTGATATGTGATTGTCTTGAAGGAAGCCAATGAAGCCCAAAGATGGTGAGAGGTGACAGGAAGTGGGGCGGGGAGGGAAGCAATCACTTATTTTTCTCTAGCCCTTTAGCTGCAGTTGTATAATTATTCTGTTTTGTGAGTGTTTTCCTTTTCTAAATTTAATAATATTATAACCATGATGACTTGTTTATCAAGGCAGCAGTACAGTGCTATTTTCCTTTTTACAGAGTACAAATATGATTTGTCTTATGCATTCATTCTGATCATATATCATACTACTACTTAGACCTAGAGCATCCTTACCCTTAATCTATCAAAATTTTTGCTTTAACTTTTGGTAGTAGGCAGAGGCTATAGGGTTTTTTATTCTGCCTTGATTCCCCCAACCTTCTAAAAATCCACTTGTTATGTATAATCTTCCAAATATAAAGGCCACAAACTCTGATATATTTGATTATTTACATGATATTTTCCTTAGATGCTTTATGGTCTTGTGCCCACTGGGGACTTCAGACTGTCAGTCCTTTAAGGCAGGAAGGAAGTGTGGTCTGGTGGATAGAAAATTTGTCTGGAAATTTGGAGACCTGGGCTCTGAATCTGACTCACTGTGTGGCCTTGGGAAAGTACTTAGACTCTCTGGGCGAACTCATATTTGACCATCTTTGTCAAGGGGAGGGGAGAGGAAAGAGGAGGTGGTTAGAGACAAACCAATCTAGTAAATGCTGAAAAGAAAATCCTATTATCTGGGACTTCCCATAGGCAGGTGGGTCACCAGTGCTATCAGTGATTTGTGTTATGTTGGTTTTAAAGGTGATATTTGTGGGAAGCTGAAGATATGCCAGAGATCTGGCTGAACTCACTCCTCCCCCACTAACAGGCTTGAGTGAAAAGGGAGGGGCACAAACTGGTCCAGTGCTCCTTTCTCCCCCCTCCCAACAAGCAGTTAGAAATCAGTTACAGATGATGGTTGCTCTATTGCCTTCAGATCTCAATCAGGAAATAGGTAAGGCTGGTTTCAAAGAGATATTGACTCTATCTAAATTATTTCCCCAACAGATTTGAGTAAGGAGAAAATAGTAAAGCTCAATGACTTGAGGCTTTCAGGGACCGAAGGAGGACCTGACTTGTATGGGCCACACAGCTGAAAGAACTAAGCTTGAAGGAGGTTGTGAGTATTCCCAAAATAGCCAGGCACAGCTCCCAAAGGATGTAGGTTTACTGATAAGTGAGGAAGGGAAGGGAGGGAGGTTTTGTCAAAGGTAAAATCAGGTCTGGGAAGCCTTAAACTGTTAGGTTGGAACAGCCCTTCTTCTCAGGAGGGAGAGGTAGCCTTTATATCTAGCTTCCCCTCAATGCCTATAATTAATCTCCTCTAATATCTAAATAACTAAATAATAACAGTTGTGCTGTTGCTGGTAAGTTCTAGTTCAGCTAATCAGGATAGCAGCAGGGAAACTTTAATGATTATGGATAGATCTCAAGCCTTCCTAAGCAATCAAGAACTGGGATCAGCAAGCAGAGAGATCTGCTCACTTCCAACCTCAAGAACCAACCACCCTTAACTGCCCTAAACTGCCCCCTCACCCAGAGTTCTCTGGGGAGGGGGGTATCCAGGAATTCTGAGTTGAGGCTTCACCCTGTATCTTGCAGGAATTCCACCTTGCCATCTCCATGTTACACTTGACACAGTATAGCTTCAACTCTATCCCAATTTCCAGGTCTGCTCCTTTAATCTCACTTGAATCAAGAAGTCTTAAATTCTGGGAACACTCCAAAACCCAACATGTGAATTGCAAACTGGGACCACACAAAAAGGTTCTAAAGACCCAAAGCTCCAGCTCTACATGAGAACATAGCATAACCACAGAAAGAGTAGGTGGATGCCTACTGTGTATGAATGTAGGGGAATTGAGGTTAGATTATTATAATATGTATTATAATATATCAGGTAATTCCCTCTAGGATTTAGATATATCAGTTCAACCATAAGAGAAATTTCCCAGATCTCATACAAGGGGAAATTCCCCAAAGCCTCTAGAGTGGTAAGCTAATAATAATTATAACTGAAGCATCAGTTACTCTAAATATTGGCTTCTTCCTAAGATCTTCCTCTCCTTTTGGAGGCTCCTCCCTGAAAAGAGACTGAAGCCATGTATCTCTTCTCTCAAAACTAGAATCCAGAAGACCATAATCTTTCTTCTATCAAGCTCTCACCAATTTTGTCCCTCATGTAGGCATACATTATCAAGTAATAATTCTCCACCAATGAGGAAAGACTTATACAAATGAGGATGAGTCCTGGGTTACATGTATATTTAACTTTGTACAAGTAAGAATGGAATGTTCAATGGAACAACCTCTATTTTTTACCTCCAATGTAAACTAAATCATCAACATAACCTCTGCCCAGCATAATGTGCAAGGAATCTCTTCCAGATAGGGTTCAGAAAATGGGCCCTTTGGAAATCTTTTCCAAATATAAGATTCTATGATTCATATGTAAAGAAGAGTCACAGATCCTTGCTGACCATCATACAGCACAGCCTGGTCATCCTTATAGCAATGAGAGTGATAAGACACCTCCTAAGCAAGCTAAACTAATAGCCCAGTAAACAGAAACACTAGAAGATTCTACTACTTGTAATGAAAATTACTGGAGTTGAGGCAGAATCAATAATATTCAAGGTGTGATTATTACTTATAGCACCTAGACCTCTTATATTGCTATTGGAAGGGAAAGAAGGACCAAATAATAGTTACCGGGTATGCATAACACCTGGATCTTGCACTAACATCTTGTGCATCTTCTCCATGACTACATATGTGTATGCATACACAGCACTACAAAGATTGCTAATTTTTTTAATTTTATGAATGTTATCACTTTTGATCCTCCCAACAACCCTGTAAGTTATGTATTATCATTATCCAAATTTTATAAATTTAGGAAACTGAGACTAAGAAATGTTAAGTCAGTGATGGTGAACCTATGGCACAGGTACCAAAGATGGCATGCAAAATGTTCTCTGTGGACACATGACTGCCCTCCCCAATCCCCCAAAGTTCATTACTAGAAAGGCAGAGGAACTTGGGCAGAGCTGCTCCCCTCCCCCTCTCTACTGTGCCTAACAACATTTTTTCACATCACCCTCTGGAGAGGGGCAGACATGTGTAATAATGAGGATTAAACAGGTAAAGTTGTAATAATGGATTAAAGGCTACTTAGGGACTAAGGCTGGAGGTAATAAGGGACTAAAGGCAGGTAGGGTGTTAAGGTAGGTGTAATAGGGGATAAGGCAAGTGGATGGGGTTTGTAGATTCCTAAGTCAGTAGGTAGGAAAGGAGGGTGCAGTAGTGGAGGTGGTAAATTGAGGTGATAAGGAGGTGTAAGGGAATGACTGAGTTTAGGGAAATATAAGACATTGAGGCATAAAAAGCTGCAAAGGGAGAGGATGAGGTAGTTGGGCAGGCAGCTGCAGCAGGGAGACACAGACTGGGTACACAAGTTTGAAACAGAGACACTGAAGGGAAACAGGCTGAGCCCTCCAGGTAGGAAGGGCACTTCTACAGACAAAGGTCGGGGCCAGCCAGAAATGGCTTGAAACTGACTAGAGGGCTTTTTGTCAGTTTCTCAGGTTCACAAAGGAAGAGTCCAGAGGAAGTATAGAGATCACCACTTCCTCCAAGATGGACGCCTCCAACTCCCTCAGGACCCAGAGAGAAAACTATTCTTTCTCCCCTTCTCCCTCTTTTATCAAACAACCAATGATTTAGCCAAAGGTTTGATTAAGTGACAACAGTTTTATTGAGTTTCAGGGTTGGTTATAAAGGACAGAGGGATACAAAGTATCTCTAACAACCGCCTAGGGAGAAGCTTCAGGTGGGGGAGGGACACAGGAATGAGAAACTGAGAAAGGACCTGCCCCACTCAGTCTCTGGAGGTTTTGTTGCCTTTAAGGTTAGGAAAGTTGCATACAATGATCCAGGAGATAATTTGTATGAAGGGTAAGCCCTACTTGACTACAGGGAAAACTAAGTCTTCAGAGTTTGCTTGCTACCCCCAGATCCACCCTTCTCCCAAAATGACAAGAAATTAGGAAAGGAAATGATGATTGGTATAGGGAAGGTCAGGGAGATCCAGGGGAATTAGCTAAGCTACAAATCTTAAGAGAAAAGCTGCAGAATCAAGGCCAGGTTTTCAGCCCCAAAGATAGAGCTCAATTGACCCTCCTGCTCTGACCAAGACTCTAGGATCAATTGCCTGTAGTCAGGGTTCTAAACCCTTTCCAACTGTCAGAAATTCTTCAGTAAGGCTTTGCAGGGTTGATTTGCACCTTTTGCACCACACGTGGTACTCAGTCTTGGGGGGTAAGATGGAGGTGGGGCCTGGCACTCCATCTCTAAAAGATTTGCCATCACTGTGGTAAGCAGTTTATCTAGGGTCACAGTGCATGAGACAGGCTTCAAATTCAGGTCTTCCTGATTCCAAGTCTACTACTCTACCCACATTGCCACCTAAATGTGATGTTCTTAAACTTTAACATATACTATAAAATATAATTACTGATGAATAAGAAATGAGTTAGAATGGTAATTTTTTGACCTTAAGCAAGTCATGCAGGACTAATTCCTCTAATAAAACTAGGGTGAATCCATCCTTCTCCTTCTTTTTCCCATTTTTCTTCCAAAATAAAGTCCTCTTTCTCTGTGTTTATCATTTTACTAGGTTCTTTTTTTCCAGGAGAATGAGGATGGGAAGGGCAGGGGATAGGATTTGGTCCTCTCTTTGAAAATGAGGAGCAACCTTCTAATTCTGAGGACAAAAAACAAAAAAGAAGAAATTCTAAAGAAGACAATATCCCATATCAAGTAAATCTCAGTAAAGCAAAAATGTACACAAATAAAAGACCAATAGTATAATAAGTCATATTTCAGTTTATGAATACATTTTGAATAGATTATGAATAAATTACAAATAAATTTTCAACCATTTATATGGTGAGTGGGGGAGAGAGGATGAGAGAGAGAGGAAGAAGGAAAAGGACAAAGAAAGATAAAGAGGTGGACAAAAGGGTGGTGCCCAAAACTTGGGCCAGAAACGCACCAACACCACAGGAAACATTCATCAGGAACCCAGCACAGACTCAAAGTCGGGAAGAGGAGACAGCACACACCTGGCTTTAATAAAGAGCTACTCACCCAAAACCCTGGCTGAGTCTTGGAATAGTCTTGAAATACTGGGTTTTTAAAAACCGAAAAAAACAATGTGCCTGGCATTTTGCCACTTGACTTGCCTTTGATTGTATTTTTTGGAAGAGAAAGATTTATTTATCCTCTGCTCATTAAAACTCTGCCTGGGAAGCACTATCTATTATTCAAGAAGCCTTGAATGTGTCCTTTATTTAAGAAGACCAAAGCCCCAAAACATAAATGGTGACCTATATTGAACATTCAATATTTCTTGATTCCAAACAAATTAATTTTTCAGGGGGCTTCCAAATTCGATAAAGCTACTCAACTTCAATTTTGTCTCTATCTCCTTTGCTGAGCCAAATGATATTCTGACTGGCAAGAAAGGACTAGATACAGATTATAGGGAACAGGGCCTATGATAGGTAAGAGAAAAAATGAGAGAAGACCTAAAACAATAAATGAGTTCAAGTCTCCTAGCCCAAAAGAATTATGTCCCTGGATACCCAAACAATTTAAATCATTTTTGAAAAGTTGCAGAGAATGAAAACTTAACAAAAAAGAGGAAAGAACTTTTGCAGGGGAAAGGGCAGAAGAGTTAGGGGACAAGGAAGATTTCACAAATTTTAAATCAGTGGGCTATAAATTCATTTTTAACAATCTTCTAAAATAATATACTTCAGACTTCAGGTTAAGATGGTGGCAGAGTAGAGGCAGGACAACTTTCTCTCCTTACCAATGGATATAGAGTACATCCAAAGGACAAGAAAACAAAATCCAGATGAAAGAAGGGACCCCACAATAGGGTGCAGTATCGAAGGTATGTGGGATTTGGGCACTTCCACACTATAAGGGGGGGGGAATAGCTCCCATAAAAAGGTGAGCAGATCAACCCTCCCCCATCCCACCCACAGTACTAGAGGCAGAGGCTTCATTCCAGAGTTAGAGTGAGCGGGGGCACAAAGTTTAGCCCCTAGGTAGCTAGCTGGCATTACTAGGAGCTTGCCCCTGAGAGCAGCAAGACCTGAGATCCCAGGTAGCTGGAAAACTCAGACCTTGGATACAGGAGTGGGGCTGAGAGGGGAAGCAGCAGCACCAAGTGTGCTCAGACTCAGGGGAAAATCTCAGGTGGAAGAGCAAGCATGGGCTAAGTCCCAAGCTCCAGGCAGCTGGCTAGGAACACGGGGGCTCAATGCTGAAAACAGCTAGACCAGAGACCCCAGGAGGGTCCCCAAAGAAACCAAGAGACTCACAAAGTAGCCTCAGGCAAAAAACTGCTCCCTAACTCCATACAAAGAGAATCAGTTTGCCTTACTCAGACTTCTGGCAGATAAAACATGATGATGCCAATCAAGAAATAAACAAGAAGACCAAGAAAAAAAGCTCAAACACTTGATAAATTCTGCACTGAAAAAAAACCAGAAAACAGAGGACAAACAATTAAAGACATCCAAACCTTCCCAAAAAAATGAAAATGGATCACAAGATCATGAAGAGTTCAAATCTGAGATTATGAGAAAGATGGAAAAGATCTGGCAAGAAAATAACAGTTTAAAAGGCAGAATTTCACAATTGGAAAGTGAGGCTCAGAAATCAAATGAATTGATAAGCAAACTGAAGACCAGAAATGACCAGCTGGAAGCCTTGAAGAACCAGATAGACCAGATTGAAAAGGAAAACCCGTCTCTAAAGGCTAGAATTGGACAATTAGAAGCCAATGAACTCTTAAGACAGCAAGAACAAATAAAACAAAGTCAAAAGACTGATAAAATAGAAGGAAATATGAAATACCTCACTGAGAAATTGAAAGATCAAGAAAAAAGCTCTAGAAGAGACAATTTGAGAATGATTGATCTTCCTGAAAAAGCAGAAATTAATAGAAATTTGGACTCCATACTAAAAGAAATTATTCAGCAAAACCACCCTGAAGTTCTACAACCAGAGGGCAATATAGACATTGAAAGGATCCATAGATCACCCTCTACACTAGACACTGAAAAGACAAACCCCAGAAATATAAGAGCCAAATTCAAGAGCTTCCAAGTAAAAGAAAAATATTACAAGAAGCCAGAAAGAGACAATTCAGACATCAAGGGGCTCCAATCAGGATCACACAGAACCAGGAAGCCTCCACACTAAAATACCACAAGGCTTGGAATATGATATTCAGAAAGGGAAGAGAACTGGGTCTACAACCAAGGATCACCTACCCATCAAAACTGACTATATACTTCCAGTAGAAAGTATGGGCATTCAACAAGATAGAAGATTTCCAAGTATTTGCAAGAAAAGACCAGGACTAAATGGAAAGTTCAATATCCAACCACAAAAATCAAGAGAAACATGAAAAGGTAAATAAGAAACAGAACAGAAAGAAAGAAAACTCTTATGTTTAAATTTGCCTCTTTAATGGCTTTAAAAAGATCAAATTATTTGTATTCCTATATGTAGAAATATTAGATGTAATCTTCAAAAACTGAATGTTAATGGGATGAACTCACCCATAAAATGGAAGCAAATAGCTGAGTGGATTAGAAACCAAAAGCCTACCATGTGTTGTCTACAAGAAACACACATGAGGCAGATGGACATACACAGGTTTAACGTGAAGGGCTGGAGCAAAATCTTTTGGGCTTCAAATGAGAAAAAGAAGGCAGGAGTAGTGATCATGATCTCTGACAGAGCCAAAGTGAAAAAAGATTTGGTTAAAAGAGATAGGGAAGGCAATTACATCCTGATAAAAGGCAGTATAGACAATGAGGAAAAAACAGTGCTCAATCTATATGCACCAAATGGTATAGCAACCATTCCTAAAGGAGAAACTGGCAGAGCTCAAGAAGGAAATAGATAGTAAAATCATACTAGTGGGAGATCTAAATATTCCTCTTTCAGATTTAGATAAATCAAACCAAAAAAAAAAATAAGAAAGAGATAAGAGAGGTGAATGAAGTCCTAGAAAAATTAGATTTAATAGATATGTGGAGAAAAATAAATAGGGACAAAAAGGAATACACCTTCTTTTCAGCTGTACATGGTACATTCACAAAGATTACCATGTAATAGGGCATATAAACATTGCAAACAAATGCAAAAGAGCAGAAATAATAAATGTAATCTTCTCAGATCATAATGCAATAAAAATATTAATTAGTAAGGGCACCTGGACAGGTAAATCAAAAACTAATTGGAAATTAAATAATATGATTCTCCAAAACCAGTTAGGTAAAGAAGAAATCACAGAAACAATTAATAATTTCATTGACGAGAATGACAATGATGAAACATCCTACCAAACTCTGTGGGATGCAGCTAAGGCAGTACTTGGGGGGGGGGGGTTCACATCCTTGAATGCATATATTAAGAAATTAGAGAAGGCAAAGGTCAATGAGCTGGGCATGCAAATTAAAAAACTAGAAAGGAAACAAATTAAAAATCCCCACCTAAACACCAAATTGGAGATTATAAATATTAAAGGAGAAATCAATAAAATTGAAAATAAAAGAACTATTAAATTAATAAATAAGACTAGAAGCTGGTACTTTGAAAAAACAGATAAAATAGACAAAGTCCTGGTCAATCTAATTAAAAAAGGAATAACCAAATCATCAGTATTAAAGATGAAAAGTGAGACATCACCTCTAATGAAGAAGAAATCAAGGCAATCATTTAAAACTATTTTGCCCAATTATATGGCAATAAACATAGCAATCTAGATGAGATGGATGAATATTTACAAAAATATATATTGCCTAGATTAACAGCAGAAGAAATAGAATACCTAAATAATCCCATATAAGAAAAAGAAATTGAACAAGCCATCAAAGAACTCCCTAAGAGAAAATCCCCAGGACCAGATGGATTCACAAGTGAATTCTATCAAACCTTTAAAGAACAACTAATTCCAATATTATATAAACTATTTGACATAATAAATATGGTGCCGATCCCAAAAACAGGTAGATCAAAAACAGAGACAGAAAACTACAGACCAATTTCCTTAATGAACATAGATGCAAAAATCTTAAACAGAATACTAGGAAAGAGACTCCAGCAATTAATTAAGAAGATCATCCACCATGATCAGGTGGGATTTATACCAGGAATGCAAGGATGGTTCAACATTAGGAAAACCATTCACATAATTGACCATATCAACAAGCAAACCAACAAAAACCACATGATTATCTCAACAGATGCTGAAAAAGCCTTTGACAAAATACAACATCCATTCCTACTGAAAACACTAGAAAGTATAGGTATAGAAGGACCTCTCCTAAAAATAATAAACAGTATATATCTAAAACCATCAACAAGCATCATATGCAATGGGGATAAATTAGAAGCCTTCCCAATAAGATCAGGAGTGAAACAAGGATGCCCATTATCACCTCTATTATTTAACATTGTACTAGAAACACTAGCAGTAGCAATTAGAGAAGAAAAAGAAATTGAAGGTATTAAAATAGGCAATGAGGAGACTAGGCTATCACTATTTGCAGATGATATGATGGTCTACTTAAAAAAATCCTAGAGAATCAATTAAAAAGCTAATAGAAATAATCAACAGCTGTAGCAAAGTTGCAGGATACAAAATAAATGCACATAAATCATCAGCATTTCTATATATTTCCAACCCATCTGGGCAGCAAGAGGTAGAAAGAGAAACACCATTTAAAATCACCCTAGACAATATAAAATACTTAGGAATCTATCTACCAAAAGAAACACAGGTATTATATAAACACAACTACAAAACACTTTCCAAACAATTAAAACTAGATCTAAACAATTGGAAAAACATTGAGTGCTCATGGGTAGGATGAGTTAACATAATAAAAATGATCATTCTACCCAAATTAATTTACCTATTTAGTGCCATACCTATAAAACTACCAAAAAACTTTTTTATTGAATTAGAAAAAAACTATAACAAAGTTCATTTGGAAGAACAAAAGATCAAAAACATCAAGGGAAATGAAAAAAAAATGTGAAGGAAGGTGGCCTAGCAGTACCAGATATTAAACTATACTATAAAGCCGCAGTCATCAAAATGATATGGTACTGGCTAAGAACCAGAAGGGAGGATCAGTGGAATAGACTTGGGGTAAGTGATGTCAGCAAGAAAGTGTATGACAAACCCAAAGAGCCCAACTTTTGGGACAAAAATCCACTATTTGACAAAAACTGTTGGGAAAATTGGAAAACAAAATGGGAGAGATTAGGTTTAGATCAGCATCTCACACCCTACATCAAGATAAATTCAGAATGGATGAATGACTTGAAATATAAAGAAGAAAACTATAAGAAAATTAGGTGAACATAGAATAGTATACCTCTCAAATCTATGGGAAAGGGAAGATTTTAAAACCAAGCAAGAGTTAGAAAAAATTACAAAATGTAAAATAAATAATTTTGATTATATTAAATTAAAAAGGTTTTGTACAAACAAAAACAAGGCAACCAAAATCAGAAGGGAAACAACAAACTGGGAAAAAATCTTTATAACAAAAAACTCTGACAGAGGTCTAAGTATTCAAATACACAAGGAACTAAAACAATTATGTAAAAAATCAAACCATTTCTCAATTGATAAATGGGCAAGGGACATGAATAGGCAATTTTTAGATAAAGAAATCAAAAGTATCAATAAGCACATGAGAAAGTGTTCTAAATATCTAATAATTAGAGAAATGCAAATCAAAACAACTCTGAGGTATCACCTCACACCTAAAAGATTGGCTGAAATGATAGAAGGGGAGAGTAATGAATGTTGGAGGGGATGTGGCAAAATTGGGGCATTAATGCACTGTTGGTGAAGTTGTGAATTAATCCAAACATTCTGGATGGCAATTTGGAACTATGCCCAAAGAGCGATAAAAGACTGCCTGCCCTTCAATCCAGCCATACCATTGTTGGGTTTGTACCCCAAAGAGATCAATGACTTGTACAAAAATATTTATAGCTACGCTTTTTGTGGTGGCAAAAAACTGGAAAACGAAGGGATGCCCTTCAATTGGGGAATGGCTGAACAAATTGTCATATATGTTTGTGATGCAATACTATTGTGCTCAAAGGAATATTAACTGGGGAAATTCCATGTGAATTGGAAAGACCTCCAGGAATTGATGCAGAGTGAAAGGGGCAGAGCCAGGAGAACATTGTACACAGAGACTGATACACTGTGGTAAAATAGAATGTAATGGGACTTCTGTACCAGCAGCAATGCAATGACCCAGGACAATTCTGAGGGATTTATGGAAAAGAACGCTACCCACATTCAGAGGAAGAACTGCAGGAGTGGAAACACAGAAGAAAAACAACCGCTTGAACACACGGGTCGATGTGGGCATGGTTGGGGATGTAGACTTGAAACAACCACACCAATGTAACTATCAATAATATGTAAATAAGTCTTGATTGATCACACATGTTAAAACCAGTGGAAATGCACGTTGGATATGAGGGGGGAGTGAGGGGGGAAAGGGGAATGTAAAAACAAGAATCGTGTAACTATGGGAAATGTTTCTAAAAAGTAAAATATTAAATTTTATACTTCAAATATACGATGCTTTATTATTTTATTATTAATTTATTACTAAATAATACTTTAAAATCATCTTTAATAATAGATTTTATTGCTGTATTTTGTTTTTGTATCATCCCTATCCATCGTCTCCCCCTTCCTAAAGAGATATATAAAATTATACATCTTATGACAAAGAATTTTTTTCTTAAAGGGGGAAGAACTAAAAATTCTGCAAAACTAATTAATGTATCCCCTAAATCCCCCAACATTATATGTAATGTTCCATACTTATAGATTCCCTTCCTCAGTAAAGGGGGAGGGGGGGAAGGAGTGTCTTCTCTTTATGTTTTCCCAACATTTAACTTTGATTGTTTCTAGTGATGTTCTTTCCATTTATGTTGTTGCAATCACTCTATTTACTGTTTTCCTGACTATTCTTATTTCACTTTGTATCAGATCATAGAAGGCTAGACACCTAACTTGTGACTTGGAATGTTAAATCATGTTGATTGGAAACACTTCCCTCCTTCCTCCCCCACAGGTTCTTAAAAACAAATTGATTAATCAGTGAAAACTTATTAAGCTTTTGTTAGGGGATACAAAGACAAAAATGAAACATCCTCTGTTCTGCAAAGAGTTGAAGATTTTAGCATGATAAAAACTTACTTTTATATTAAGGTTACTAGATTGGCAGATCAGGGAAATGCGGAGAACACAGTGTATCTAGATTTCAGCAAAATTATTAATCCTTCATTAAGCCTTAAACCTTAAGAGGTCCAGCTAGATGACAGTACATTTAGCAATATTTGATATTTGTTATTGGGCTAATACACTTGCTTAAAGAGCATTAATTAACTGATCATTGTCACTGTGGAGGGAATTCACTGAAGATGTGCCATAAGGCTCTACCTTTGGTCCTCTTTTGCAAAATGACAGATGGCATGAATCCAGGGGGAGTCATTAATCCAGAGATGACAAAAGGAAAATTTTAAATTACTTCAAAAGGCTCTAACAGTGAGGATGATCTAATAAGAAGTTATATTCAGTTATTGAATAGGAAATATATAGAGAGATCAAAGACAGGTCTCAGCATTCTGATGTCAGAGTAATAGAATTTTAGAGCTTAAAGTCCAACCACTCTATTTTGTAGAAGAGAAAATGAAAAGCCAGAAAAACAAAGTGATGTGCTTACTGTCACAGGACTAGAAAGTGGCAAAGCTGGGCTAATGGTAAAGTTTGGTTTTTAAATTTAATAATAATTTAATAAACAAGCATAAGATAAATTAGATATGGTGAATAATACTCTAATGTAAGAATCATGGAGGGGTTTCTCTCTTCTTAATTTCTCATTTCCTTCAGTGAGTGAGTGTATCATTCACTCTATCACTCAAGCTTGGAAACTCAGAATCATTTTTGATGTCTCCTTCCTTGCTTCCCTTAAATCATCTAGTGAGTCTACAAATCCTATGGGTTTTCCTTTATAATATCTTTATGATATAGTCTCCCATTCTAATCAGAACCAAAGTAATCTAAGTCCCCGTTCCTAGATTACTTCTATCTGATCTCAGTCTCTGTCTCTCTATCTCTCTCTCTGTCTCTCTTTCTCCCTCCCCACCCAGTTTTTCTGTCTATCTGTCTGTCTCTCTCCATCCCTTAACCCTATCCAATCTATCTTGTATATCTTCAACAAGTTAATCTTTGCACAATACAGTTTTCTTTCCTGAATACTTAAGTGGTTCTGCATTATTTGAACTTTTCAATGGAGCATTCAAGAGATTCTACAATCTGATTTTTCTCAACTTTACTCCTGTTACTCCTCAATATGAACCCTTTCCTTAAGC
This sequence comes from Gracilinanus agilis, assembly GCF_016433145.1. Classification (NCBI taxonomy): domain Eukaryota; kingdom Metazoa; phylum Chordata; class Mammalia; order Didelphimorphia; family Didelphidae; genus Gracilinanus; species Gracilinanus agilis. The sequence goes on along the minus strand of NC_058132.1, from coordinate 589,639,976 downwards.
AAAACTGAGTTTCTCACCATCCCCAGATATACCATAAACATCTCTTTCTCCATGTTTTAGCTGGCAGAATTCTTCTAACCTAAAATGTCATTCTACCCTCTTCTCCACCTAGCCAAGGCAAATGACCACCTAGTTGTCCTCAGTGAGTTCAAACTACCAAACCCAGAAGTACTACCTGCCAAAGAAATGAAATAATATGTCCCATTTTTGCACACCACATTTTAGAAAGAAAATTGATAAGCCAGAGGAGGAGGGTAACTAAGGAAGTTGAGGGGACTTGGAACCATTCCCCACAAAGATCAGTTAAACTGATTCTACCTCTAAAGTGCACTATCTGTGCTATCATGGGCAAGACATTGAGCCTCTTCGCCTTCAGTTATCATCTGCAAAATGATAATTAATGAGGTAATGATATCATCAAAGTGACTCATAAGATGGATAGTACACTATACAAAGTAGCACCAAAGATGACTTAACAGCTTTCCTCCTTTTTATGCAGAAAAGTCCTATTTATGATGTATATTAATAATGTTTCCTTTTTCCAGTTCCTAGGAATTCTACAGCAATAACTGGCAAAATTAATCTGAATACTCAAAGTTTCTTCTTTTTCCTTCAGGATATAGAATTCTGTCCCCCATAGTCCCAGGAACCAGGACTATTTAAAAAACAACAACCAATCTAGGCTAGGAAAAACATTATTGCTGATATCCTAATTTTTATTTAAAAACAGCACCAACCAGACTCTTCCACCTGGACCAGGATGAATAATATCTCTGATATCTTGATTTTTAGAAATAGGGGAAAATATCTTAGCAAGTTGGAGGTATAAAGGAAAATATCAGAAAGCAATAAATTTCATAGATAAACAAGAAAACAATCAATAGGGATACCAATGTCATAAGTCAAGCAATAAACATTTATTAAGCACCTACTATGTGCCAGACACTTCAAGGCCTTGGATCACGTTCTTTAGTGAAAAAATATAAAATTTATGCTTAAATTACTTGCAGTTTTCCCTCAGTAAATTTTCTAGCAAATAATGTCAATTCATCCACAGGGAAAATGAAGCATTCGCTTTTTTTAATGTTTCAAAAGGGCAGTTAGATAGCTCAGTGGATAGAGAATCAGGCCTGAAAATAAGAAATCTTAGGTTCAAATCTTGCTTCACACACTTTCTATCTGTGTGATTCTAGATCTGATAGCTACTATTGATTCGAAGACAGAAGGCAAACATTTTTATTTTAAATGCTTTTTAAAAGCCTTTTTAAAATCCTACATAATAAACATATCCTAATATACAGTATATCACAAAAAGGCATATGATGTCTCCCAACCAGACATTATGGAACATGTTATGGTGGTCACAATTCACCTGGCCTATATTTTTCTACTTAGGGTTATAAAGATTCTGGCACAGTGGGATATAAATATAGCCCATCATTATTCAAAGAAGCATTACTATACTTATATTCAAATCAATTCAACAAATATTTATGAAAGTGACCATTATGAGTCGGGCTCTGAGCTAAGAATTGGGGAAGCAAAACTAAAACTAAATAGTTTTTTGTTTCCCTCAGAAGTTAATATCCCAAGAAAGATGAGCCACTAAAAATGTACAAAGGGAATCAAATACAAAATAATTTCAAGGAGTAGATAATGCAAAAGCTGGGAAGATGAACAAGAGTTGTTTTTATAAAATAAGAGGTGACATCTCTTGTGCTTTATATTGTGATTTAATTTTTCATGCAGCATATATGCTTTGCCTCCCTAATTAAATTGTAATTCCCAAGAGCAGGGACTATGTATTGTACTTTTCTGAGTCTCCTACAAGTGACTAGAATATGAGGCACTCAAGAAACATTTTAATAGATTAATTAATTCAAAATACCTCAGGTTTGCTGAACTTACTCAACGTTGGAAAACTTTCCTTTTGTCTTCATCACAGGCTGTTATCTGGGCTTGCTCTGGAAAACATGAATCTAACTCCTGCCTCATACACTAGCTCTGTGATCCAGGATAAGTTACTGAATCTCACTCAGCCTCAGTTTCTTCATCTGTAAAATGGGGATGATGATAGCATCTATATAACACAGGATTATTGTTAGGCTCAAATCTGAAAATGTCTATAGAATATTTTGCATAGTCCAACTCCAGATACTTTAGCCTTTCTTTTTTGTAAACAGATGAACGAGGAGGAATAACAAAGTTGAAGACAAAGCAGGAAATTCCTTACAAAATTATGCTACAAGCTTCAGATACTCTCCTCAATAAATATATTTCAATGAGAGGAAATTTTGTGGGGAGAGGAGAGAAGGATGGGTTGGAAAGGCTAGAATATTATTTAGAGTAGAATACAATGTAAGAAGTCCTCAAGGGCCAAGTAGTGTCCTTCATTTTGTCTTTGTGTCCTCCATACCTAGCTGAGTTGCTAGCAGATGGAACATGGGACCTGGAGTCAAGAAAACTTGAGTTCAAATCTAGTCACAGACTTTGGGACCCTGGACATGTCATTTAGCCTCTCTTTGCCTCCATTTCCTGATCTATAAAGTGGGGATCATAGAGCACTTTCTTCCCAGAGCTATTGTAAGGATCAAATGAGATAATATTTCTATGGCATATTGTAGGTACTTAATAAATTCTCGTTTCTTTTCTTCCTATACAATGATCATTTCATAAATGTTTTTTAGAATCAATCAGATTGATGAAAGGTTACTTTCATATGGTTATTCTTGCTTAGATTACTTTAGTAAGAGGAAGTAGCATCAGTGTTGATAGTGGGGCTGGGCCAAATATAGTGGCTATAAAAATTCAAAGGCAAGGTTCTTCTGAATTAGAAACCAAAGTCTTTATTTCTAGAGATTTCATTCCACGGGCACAGCATAGTTTCAACACTGAAGAGAAGCTATTTCTATCTCTTCCCAGTCTTATGGCTATTGGAATGAACTACTTAAATTGAGTTTGTGGTTTCAGGCCACTTCTTAGTGTACAAATGCCCACATCACAAAAACCACCAGCATAATTGTCACTAATTAGCCTGCTCGTTAAGAGAACGGGTCAAGATGCCAACCCTTGAATAGAACGTGGAGACTGAGCCCTGGTGTCCTCTCTCAAGGTAGTCCCTTAAGATTAGGGTTGAAGTTCACAAGGCTTTAGTTCTCTTGCTGCCTAAACTCTCTTCTTGAATAATAGGTTTCAGGCTGCCACCATTGTCCTTTGGCCCTCAACAAATTGCACTGAAGTGTTTCTCACAGGAGAAATGAAACTGGCTCCATCATTTTTACTGTCTTAGTTTTATTACTTATAATCCAAAGGATTATGTCAGGGTTTGAGCCTTGTGGTAAAAAGGGTAACATTATTCCATCATGACAATAGCCCAAAGAGCAGAGTTCCATTCCACTCCTGAGTATACTATAACAACATTCTTATAACATAGACTATTTTTTATAGTCTATAATCATGGTTCCATACAAGCCACTTTCCAAGATAGACTAGATGCCGAGTAAGCATATTTCTAACTAAAAAAACCAAGATAAAACAAAGTAGCACTTTCCATTTCCACTTTCTCAATTACTCACTGGGCTATTTCTCATTCAAGCTATATTAATAATCTTAGTGAGCCATAACACACTGCACACTTTGACTTATAAGGAAGTAGGCGTTGTGTTCTGACCCAGATCGTGTCCCACCTGCTCAGTCTCTCAGCTGTACACGGAGGAGCAGATGCAAAACTCCTTCCATTTTGACTCAAGGTCAGCCACAGGATAAGGGTCTGAGTGAACAAGTAGAAACCACAGGCCAAATGTGGTGGAGGGAGTTTTGCAGTGTTTCCCACAGCTTTCCCAACCCCTTTCAGCTCAGTGGAGGAACCTACAGATAACAGAGCTAAGTTCCATGTTTCACTGTTCCATCTTAACCATAGAAGTTGGGCTTTTTGGTTGAAAATAATGGTACCTGAGATCAATGTTATGGTGAAGACAAGGGATAATCAATAGACAACCCATATTTCCCATGGGTATACAAACAATAACAGGAAGACTAGAGGAGGGCTTCTAGGACCCTGAGTAGACACCCAGTGGAGCATTTATGGGAGGATTTGGACAAGAATCACAAAAGGTGAGAAGATAGGAATGGGTTGTCATTCACAATGTAGATCCATTTCATCATAGGATCTATATTTCTATTTATACAACTTAACTTCCTCCCCACCCTAGATCCATTTATATGATGATAATGGACCACATTCCAATAATAAGTATGGCCATTCTTGTGCTCTTGGAGCTCCAAGTTAAAAAAAAAAAAATGGTTGGCCAATATCCCTATTGTTCATCTGGAAACTTGCCCTGGAAGGCAGATATTTTGTCCTGGGCAAATTACTGAAAAAGGACTTAATGCCTTTCTTTAGAGGTGAATAATGTATTTTCCCTGCAGAAACCCACAGGGGTCCTAACGGAAGTGTTTAACTTCTTTCAGAGTACCTCCTTAATTGAAATCTTAGCAATTCTAAAGAGCTGACTTTAATAATATACCTCTGAAAGTCACTATGAATTACTTGGGATTAAAAAAAAGTCCATAATATGAAGCTCTAGTGTTTTTTAATTTAGTTCCAAATGCAATGTATTCATATTTTAAAAAATAAAATAGTAGAAATAGTTCCAAAAGAGTGAAAAAAATTATATGAAAACTAGGAATTCCTGAATTTTGCTTACCATCTTAGGAAAATCAGGTAACAAAAGCTTTTTTGCATTTCACAAAATGTATGGGTTTTGGTTTTTTTTAAACTTGGCTCACAAAATATAGAAGGCAAATTGGTCTTACTCTGATACTCCAACTGGGTAGAAGCTATACGGAAGCAGATTTCAAATTGAGCTAAGAAAAGATGCCCTAAAAATTATATTCTCTTCCTCCTCCTACACATACACCCCTTCCTCTTTGCAAAGCAATTCTAAAAACATATATGGAGGAGAATATGAATACAGGAAGTTCATTACAAATAGGACTTGACTATTATTTGTTTATTGTCAAAAAATTAATCCATTTGGGATCAAGAAACCCGAAATTTCAATATGGGTTAATATCTCAATTTTGGAATTTGTTTTACTTAAGAAAAAGTCATGCTTGATCAGACTTCTTGAGTTCTCTTTCATAGGAGACCTTCAAGCAGAGGCTAGGTCACTTTTGGTGATGTAGAATGGATATATGCTTCAGGTATAAGTTGGTCTAGATGAGCTCTGAAGTCTCTTCCAACTCTAAGAATCTATGATGTATTTCAGACCAGTCATGTTTATTCTTCACTCTTCTCCAAGCTCTGCTTCTGATTCTTCAGACTGAGGGAATTGAGGGTTTGTTTCCTCAGACATTTCTTTCACCCACCACAAGTTTTCCACCGCACCCTCAGAAGCCATCTCACCCTAGATTTTTCTTGCACCCTTCTAGTTCCCTTCTTCAATTAGTGAGTTCTCCCTGAACCTCCATTTTGAGGAAGTACCAAGATCCACTTACTCCATTTTTTTCTAAGTTCCATTCCTGAATTTCCAGACTTCTCCATCATTCCTCTCCTGTTCTTCCCTATTTACAATGTAAGCTCCTTGCAGTCAGAGATTATCTTTCTTTTTTGCTTGAATTTATATTCTTACTTCTTAATTTGATGCCTGGTAAATAGCAAGTTCTTAATAAATGTCTACTTATTTGACTTTGTGAGCCTTTGATCCTATAGGAAAATATCCAGCATAAAAACTATAGACTTTGAAATTTCTATAATAATAAAGACAACCAAAGCCAATAATTTTAGAATTAAATAAGGCATTGGATGGTATGGAATTTCATGGTCACCTCCATTATCCCTTGTTTGTCTGAAGAGTACATGTGGCAATCTTCCCATGGAACTCCATATATAGTAATAAAAAGATGCCCCTCCCACTCACTTTCTTTGTTAAACAATCCCAGAATCTTAAATTGAAAAAAATGTGTCCATTTAGTCAACTCAAAAAAAAAATCTAGTCTAGAATTCATTTATTTCTTTATTAAAAATTTTCTGGCTTTGACATTTGTTACAATCTTGCTGTCTCAAAAAAAAAGACCTTTGCAAAAGAACTATTATTATAATTTTTAGTTATTGTTCAGGCATTTTTCAGTTCCATCTGTCTCTTTGTGACCACATTTTGGTTTTTCTTTTCTATCTCCAGATAATTTTACAGATGAGGAAATTGAAGTAAACAAGATTGAGTGTCCAGGGTCAGGCAGTTCTTAAATGTCTGATGTCAGATTTGAACTTCAGAAGAGTCTTCCTGACTCCAGGTCAACTACTCTCTCCACTGAGGCACCTAGCTGCCTATTGTTGTAATAAGTCTAAAGCAAATTGCTTAAAAGTCATTAGAATCGGTTATATATCCACAATCAAAGATTTATGGAATGCTAGGATGAGAAAGGATCTTAGAAATCACCTAGGGGCAGCTGGGTAGCACAGTGGATTGAGAGCCAGGCCTAGAGACTGGAGGTCCTAGGTTCAAATCTGGCCTCAGACAGTTCCTAGCTGTGTGACTCTGGGCAAGTCACTTGATCCCAATTGCCTACTCTTACCACTCTCCTACCTTAGAACCAATACACAGTACTGACTCCAAGATGGAAGATATGGGTTAAAAAAAAAAGAAAGAAAGAAATCACCTAACCAAATTCTTATATTTTACAGATAACAAAACAGAAGTCCCAAAATATTGATTTCAATTTTCTTTCTTTTCTTTTCTTGATCTTATTTTTTTTTCCTTTCAGTTTTCTTTCCTTCCATTCTTCTTCATCCTTCCTTCCTTCTCTTCTCCTCTGTTTTTGAAGTAAGCCTGTGATTTCTTTAGCACAGTACATTTCCCAATGTGGAAATCTAGTAACAATGCAGCTCATCTTAGATTCATTATCTTAGAAAGCTGTCTGGGAGAAGAAAGAGGTTAAGTGATTTGTCCAGAGTCACACAAGCAATATTTATTAGAAATATGCCTCCGGTTGAGGGGGCTGCCTCCCTAACCTCTTTGCTACGCTACCTGACATAGAGTTCCTAAAGAAATTAAAGTAGAAAAGTTGTTCTATTTCAGAATAGGAAAAAAAAATCAGTAAAACTGATCATGAAATATTATGCACTCATAGAACCCAGTCTCTTTAAAGGAATAGGAGAGAGAGTTTTCTCATATCTCTTCTTTGGGTCAAGTTTATTTTTTATAATTTAGAAAAATTCACTTCTGATTCTTTTTATAGTTGTTCTTTTCCATTTAAATTGTCGTAGTTACTGGGTATATTGTTTTCCTGACTCTTCTTGACTCACTTTGCATCAGTTCATGTAAGTTCTTCTTGTAGCATAGAAATACTATATTACATTCATGTGCCACTATATGCTTAATCATTATTCAATCCTTTGGCACTGGCTGTGTTTCTACTTCTTTCCTACAACAAAAGGCATTGCTGTAAGCAAAAGTGCTGCTATGAATATTTTGGCATATGGAGAGTCTTTCTTTTTTGACCTCTTTGGCAGCGAAATCTCTAGGTCAATGGGTATGGCATTTTAGCCATTCTATTTTCATGATTCTAAATTGTTTTCCATAATGCATGATACTAATTCACAGCTTCCCCAATAAAGTATTCATATGCCTATCTTTCCACAACTATTGATGACTATAAATGACTATTCTAGTCTTTGTCAACTTGGGAAATCTGTTGAGTCTGAGGTGAAACCTCAGTAATATCTTGATTTCTATATTGGTTATTATTTGGGACTTGGAGCTTTCATTCATATGGTTGTTAGTAGTTTGCTATTCATCTTTTGAGAACTTTATGTATTTTGTATACTTCTCTATTGAGGAATAGACTTTGGCCATAAATATTCCCATTAATTATCTATATGTATGCAATATCAAAACCTAATCAGAGATATTGGATGGAAAGATTTTTATCTTAGTCTACCTCTTCCTTTCTTATCATAGATTTGTTCATTTTGTTTGTCCAGAAGCTTTTCAATTTCATATAATCAAAAAGTATTTATCTTTTGTAATTGCTTCTATCTCTTTTTGTTTAAGAGTTTATCTTCTACTCAAATCTGCATGCTAACATTTCAAAGGAAATCTTGGAACCTTAGAACTGAACAATTCTATGAGTTCAAAGTCTCAGAGCAAGGGGAAAGGGATAATCTAAGATCAAGATCACCCTATGGCTGTGTTGATGAACCTATGGCACATATGCCAGAGTGTTCTGGAGGACACGCTTCCTTCCCCCACTCCATGCATAACTGAGGACATTTCCCATATGGCCCACCCCTCTGCCCAGCAAGCCAGTGGGAGCACTTCCTCCCGTCTGAGGTTAGGCAGAGGGCTCACATATGGCATGATGCAACCATGACTTTGGGCACTTGGTCTCTAAAAGGTTCACCATATTTCCCTAGGTATTAATCTCACCCCACCCCCAGTAAGACAAACTCATTCTTCAAAGGCAAGAGTGACATCATAATGAATTTTTCCCCCAATTTACAGATGAAGGTCCTGAAGTTTAAAGTAGTAATAATATAATTTGGCAGAGAAAGCACTTCATATTGGGCATGTATGTAGATTCTCTGGCAGTGAGATACATTAAGTAATACAATGAAAGTGCTCTGTAGTCAGAGGATCTCAAAGTAAATCTCAACTCTGCTACTACCTGTGTGACCTTCAACAAGTTCCTTTACTTCCTTTGGTCCTTATTTCTTTATCCATAAAATAAAGGAGTGAGTGGCTGGGATGATCTCCAAGGTCCGTATACTTACAAACCTTTGGATCTCCATGGTCTTTTCTTCCTTTAAATTTAGGACTGCCACATAAATTGTAAATCTTGAAGTCAGAATTGAAACTTAAGTTTCTTCCAAATTCAGGTCTGACACAAAACCACATTGTCTCTGTTTTAAATAGAAATTTTGAAGCATAGAGAACAGAAACTGAGGAAACACATCATCCTGTTTTGTGATTGTTAATGGATTCTCTCTGGAGACCAATTTAGTATAAATCACTTCAAAAAGATTTCAAACTTCATAGTTTAAATTGATCAACCATCAAACTGCATATAAAATCAGCCTGGAACATGAGGTGATTAATGATCATGGATTCAGAGATCAAAACACTGATTTATATTAGGATTCATATAGAATGTCATCATCCAAAAGTACACAATAAAAGTTAATGTTTCTTCTCTGGCTACTTTGCTGAATCTTCTTACACCTTTGTCCTAGACCGGAAGCTATTTTCTACAATCTCTCAAATGACCAGCTGATCCAATTCAATTGCCTCAACTATCATTTCTCTGCAGAAGACTTTAAAACAAAGCATTTCTATTTCTACCATTTCTCCTAAGAAAATATCTGGAGAAAAAAAAAGGAGGCTTCTGGGTTAAGATGGCAGCAGAGTAAAAATCAACTGCTTAATCTCTCCTAACCCACACAAATAGGACTCCTCAAGAGGACATAAAAACAAATCCAGATGAACAAAGGAACCCCACAACAGGGCGCAGCATTGAAGGTACATGGGAATGGGGCATTTCCATCCTATAAGGAGGTGAAATAGCTCTCACTAAAACGTGAGCTGAGCAACCCCCTCTCTCCACACCACCTACAGGGTCAAAGCCAGCACACAAGAGCTAGAGCAAGTTTGGGGCATCCATTAAGTCCCTGGCAGCTACCTGGGACCACCAAGACCTGCTCCTGAGAGCAGCAAGACTTAAGACCCCAAGAGGCTAAAGAACGCGTGGTCTTTGAACACAGATCTTGAGCGCAGGCACGGACATGTATCCTGAGTGTAGGCACAGACCTTGGATGGGGACCCTGTGCAGAGGGGTGTACAACTGTGGAAGCAGCTCCCTGAGACTGTTAAAGGAGCTTCAGGCAGATGAACAAGCAAGGGGACCACCAGGAGGCTTGACCCTGAAAACAACTAGACCTGAGACCTCAGGAGCCTAAAGAGTGCAGAAAAACCCTGGCTGTGAGGATAAACTTGAAAGGGCACACAGCTCACAATGGCAAGCCATCCACAAGAACCCCAAAAGAGAAAGATCAACAAGAAGAAATCTTTAACACTTGACAACTTTTACACAGAGAAAATCCAGAAAACAGAGCAAACAGCAGAGGAGAACAAACAAATAATCATATCCAAACTTTTCCAAAATAATTAAAACTGATCACAAGCTCTTGAATAGTTCAAATATGAGATGATGAGAAAGATGGAAGAGATTTGATGAGAGAAGTGGGAAATAGCTCAAAAGGAAATTAAAAAGTTAGAAGACAGAAACTCTCAATTGGAGAAAGATGCCCCAAAATCAAATGAAATGGTAAGCAAATTGGAAACCAAAATCAGGCAAGAAAATAACAGTTCAAAAGGCAGAATTTCACAATTTGAAAGTGAGGCAATTAAATTGAAGACCAGAAATGACCAGATTGAAAGGAAAACCAGTCTCTAAAGGCTAGAATTGAGCAATTAGAAGCTAATGATCTCCCAAGACAGCAAGAACAAATAAAACAAAGTCAAAAGACTGATAAAAATAGAAGGAAACATGAAATATTTCAATGAGAAAATGAAAGATCAAGAAGAGAGGTCTAGAAGAGACAATTTGAGAATAATTGGTCTCCCTGAAAAAGCAGAAATTAATAGAAATTTAGACTCTATACTAAAAGAAATTATTCAGCAAAACTGCCCTGAATTTCTACAACCAGAGGGCAATATAGACATTGAAAGGATCCATAGATCACCCTCTACACTAGACCCAGAAAAGACAACACCCAGGAATATAATAGCCAAATTCAAGAGCTTCCAGGTAAAAGAAAAAAATTTTACAAGAAGCCAGAAAGAGACAATTCAGACATCAAGGGGCTCCAATCAGGATCACACAGAACCAGGCAGCCTCCACACTAAAATAAAACAAGGCTTGGAATATGATATTCAGAAAGGCAAGAAAACTGCGTCTAAAACCAAGGATCACCTACCCATCAAAATTGACTGTATACTTCCTGGGGAAAGTATGGGCATTCAACAAGATAGAAGATTTACAAGTTTTTGCACAGAAAAGACCAGGACTAAATGGAAAGTCGGATATCCACCCATAAAAATCAAGAGAAACATGAAAAGGTAAATAAGAAACAGAGGGGAAAGAAAGAAAACTCTTAATTTTTAGATCTAATTATTTATATACCTATGTGGAGAAATGTTCTATGTAATTCTCTGTAGTGAACTCTATTCACTATTATAGTAATTAGAAGAATAATTCATAGGGAGAGGTTGGAGTATTAAATGGTCTAAGATGATATGGGGAGGTGGGAAAGAGGGGGGTGAATAGTAGAGGACACCAAGAGAAATTTGAATGAATAAGAAAAATAAGATATTCTATTACACACAAAGAGGAAGGGGAGGGAAGAGGAGGGGATGAATACTATTATAAGAAGGAGAGGAAGAGAGCATTAAGAGGTAATATTTAAACCTTACCCTCTGAGAAAGTAACCCTGAGAGGGAAGAGTAGCTATATCCATTGGGATATAGAACTCTATCTAACTCTACTGAAAAAGTCAAAAGGGATAAACAAAGGGGAGGTGGGGAGTGGGGAGGTCAAAAGAGGGAGGGGAGAAGAAAGGGGAAGGAGGGAATTCATTAGGCCTTAAAAATAAAAAGAGGGGAATAATAAGGGAGGGGGTAGAAAGAGAAGTAAATCAAGGGAGGGGACAAGGGTAACTGGCTTAAAGCAAACTACTGGTTTAAAAGAAAATAGTGCAAGAAGAAGGAGTAGAACTAGGAAAGGATACCAAAATGTTGGTGAATACAAAACTGATAATTATAACTCTGAATGTGAATGGGATAAACTCACCCATAAAATGGAAGCAAATAGAGAGTGGATTAGAAACCAAAAGCCTACCATATGTTGTCTACAAGAAACACATATAAGGCGGGTGGACATACACAGGTTTAAGGTAAAGGGCTTGAGCAAAATCTTTTGGGCTTCAAATGAGAAAAAGAAGGCAACAGTGGTTATCATGATTTCTGACAAAGCCAAAGTAAAAATAAGTATGATTAAAAAAGACAGGGAAGGTAATTACATCCTGATTAAATGCAGTAGAGACAATGAGGAAATAACAGTGCTCTACCTGTATGCACCAAATGGCATAGCAACCAAATTCCTAAAGGAGAAACTGGCAGAGCTCAAGAAGGAAATAGATAGTAAAACCATAATAGTGGGAGATCTAAATATTCCTCTTTCAGATCTAGATAAATGAAACCAAAAAATAAATAAGAAAGAGATAGGAGAGGTGAATGAAATCCTAGAAAAATTAGATTTAAAGATATGTGGAGAAAAATAAATAGGGACAAAAAGGAATACACCTTCTTTTCAGCTGCACATGGTACATTCAAAAAGATTGACCATGTAATAGGGCATAGAAACAAATGCAAACATAGAAACAAATTGCAAACAAATGCAGAAGAGCAGAAATAATAAATGTAACCTTCTCAGATAATAATGCAATAAAAATAATAATTAGTAATAATAATTAGTAAGGGCACCTGGACAGGTAAATCAAAAACTAATTGGAAATTAAATAATGTGATTCTCCAAAATGAGTTAATCAAAGAAGAAATCAATCTTCAATTGATTCAATTGTTTCAAATGATTCAAATCTATCACAAGATAGAAATAATCAACAATTTCATTGAAGAGAATGACAATGATGAGACATCCTACCAAACTCTGTGGGATGCAGCTAAGGCAATACTCAGGAGAAAATTTATATCTTTGAGTGCATATATTAACAAATTAGGGAGGGCAGAGATTAATGAATTGGGCATGCAACTCAAAAAACTAGAAAGCAAGCAAATTAAAAATCCCCAGATGAAAACTAAACTAGAAATAGTAAAAATCAAGGGAGAAATTAATAAAATCAAAAGTAAAAGAACTATTGATTTAATAAATAAGACTAGAAGCTAATATTTTGAAAAAACAGATAAAATAGACAAAGTTCTGGTCAATCTAATAAAAAAAAGGAAAGAAGAAAACCAAATTGACAGTATCAAAGATGAAAAGGGAGACCTCACCTCTAATGAAGAGGAAATTAAGACAATCATTAAAAACTATTTTGCCCAATTATATGGCAATAAATATAGCAATCGAGGTGAGATGGATAAATATTTTAAAAAATTTAAATTGCTTAGATTAACAGCAGAAGAAATAGAATATCTAATAATCCTATATCCAAAAAAGAAATTGAATAAAGCCATCAAAGAACTCCCTAAGAAAAAATCACCGGGGCCTGATGGATTCACAAGTGAATTCTATCAAACATTCAAAGAGCAACTAATCCCAATACTATACAAATTATTTGATATAATAAGCAAAGAAGGAGTCCTACCAAATTCTTTTTATGACACAAATATGGTACTGATTCCAAAGCCAGGTAAATAAAAAACAGAGAATGAAAATTACAGACCAATTTCCCTAATGAACATAGATGCAAAAATTCTAAATAGAACACTAGCAAAGAGACTCCAGCAAGTGATCAAAAGGATTATCTACCATGATCAGGTGGGATTTATGCCAGGAATGCAAGGATGGTTCAACATTAGGAAAACCATCCACATAATTGACCATATCAACAGTCTAACAAACAAAAATCATATTATTATCTCAATAGATGCTGAAAAAGCCTTTGACAAAATACAGCACCCATTCCTATTGAAAACACTGGAAAGTATAGGAACAGAAGGACCTTTCCTAAAAATAATAAACAGTATATACCTAAAACCATCAACAAGCATCATAGGCAATGGGGATAACTTAGAAGCCTTTCCAATAAGATCTGGAGTGAAACAAGGAATGCCCATTATCACTTCTATTATTTAACATTGTACTAGAAACACTAGCAGTAGCAATTAGAGAAGAAATTGAAGGCATCAAAATAGGCAATGAGGAGACTAAGCTATCACTCTTTGCAGATGATATGATGGTCTACTTAAAAAAAATCCTAGAGAATCAACTAAGAAGCTTGTAGAAATAATCAACAACTTTAGCAAAGTTGCAGGATACAAAATAAATGCACATAAATCATCAGCATTTCTATATATTTCCAACACATCACAGCAGCAAGAGGTACAAAGAGAATTTCTAATTTAAATTTAATTTAAATTCCATTTAAAATCACCCTAGACAATATAAAATACTTAGGAATCTATCTACCAAAACAAACACAGCAATTATATGAAAACAACTACAAAACACTTTCCAAACACTTAAAACTAGATCTAAACCATTGGAAAAAACATTGATTGCTCATAAGTAGGATGAGCTAACATAATAAAAATGACCATTCTACCCAAATTAATTTA
>NC_058132.1:589613730-589623617 GCF_016433145.1 Gracilinanus agilis | reverse complement strand
GAATTGAACAAGAGGGAACATTATTTGGACTTTATAATCCAAAACAACATTTCTTACTGCTTCCAAAAATCCATTGAAGCTCCAGGATGTAGTAGAAAGGATGCCATGCTGTGATTCAGAGGATGGGGGTTCTGGTTTTGCTACTAATATTACTGTTAATCAGCTGTATGACCCTGAACAAATCATTTCTTTGGGGCGTTCTCAGTTTTCTGAAATGTAAAATGAGAGGCTGAAAATGGAAGATCACTTTCAGAGCAGTCTTGATGACTTAAACCTGTGCTAAAATGTTTTGAGATACCCTGTATATAAGAATTTTATGAAGTAGAGTATAAAAAAAAACAAAGTCCTAACATACCATTAGAAATTTTTAATCTAAAGAATCTATTAAAATTAGGTCTCATAAAGTAGAATTACTCATTGGCTATGGGGGTTTGGGGTGGGGGGAAAGAACATGAATCATGTAACCATAGAAAAATATTCTAAATCAATTAATAAAATAAAAGTTTTCAATTAAAAGTAAAATAAAATAAAATAATTTTTATTTTGGTTCTCAGATGGTTCTCCAAAGTAGAGAAGGATTTCAGCACACCAGGATGAGAAAAGAAGGTAGACTAGGTATGGGTTGAGTTGGTAGGGATGAATTGAGATAGAAGATTGAAGATTGAAAAGGAGACACAACTAGGAAAGGAGAAACAACTACATGTAACATAGAGTGTGTTTATAAATTAAGAGTGAAATAAGACTGAAAAAGTAGTCTGGAACTACATTGTGGAGAGATTTCAGTGTCATAAAGAGGTTTGAGGTGTTTGTTTTCTATCTCATTCATCTCATTTCTGTCTCGTCATCTCATTTTATTTATTTTATATCTCATAGGCAATTGGGGGCCAGTGAAGGGTTTTGAGCAAAAGAGTAACTGTTTCACACTCTTGCTTATTTGATCATCACTGCCTAATGTGTAGATAAAATACATGTTAACATTTCTATTTTAAAGATGAGAAAACTGAGGTCCAGAGTTTATGTAGATTGCCCAGCTGGTTAGTAACAGAGCCAGGACTCAACCCATGTCTTCAGACTCCAACTCCGGTGATCTGGTCACTACAGTTTATTGCTTCTATGACATACTTTGTATCCTCCAAAACACAGTGCTGAAGTGATAAGATGAAAACTTACTACTACTACTACTACTACTACTACTACTACTACTACTACTAATAATAATAATAATAATAATAATAATAATGAAATTTAACCCTAACTCTCAATGCTCAACTTTTTATTACATCTTGGTGTCTTGGTCCTGCAAGTTATAAAAGGGAAGATGCTTGCTATCAACTGGTGTAGGTCATTTTGGGAATCCTAATGAGTTACGGCTTGTAAACTCTGAGATCATTAGAAGAGCCCAGAGTTTATCAGCACAAACTGCAAAGTGATATATTTATCATCCCTTGAGGGCAGACCACTGATTATAGTGTACTTTTCCCCGTACCACTGAAAGCACACTTGTTTCTTTGGAAAGTGGATGTCATGATTGTGATAGGAGCCAGCATTGCATTTTTTTCTTAGGAAACTGTACAAATCTCAGCTCCTTAAAAGCAAAAAGCATTTCCTGAACTCCTTCTTCTAAATTACTTTTGATGTATAGCTAGAATGTTCTGGAAACAGAAATGAAAGCTCTCATTTTAACCAGCTCTAAAGCACCAATCAAACGGAAGGGTATATTACTAGGTTCACTAACTGGAATAACCTCCACTTCAAATAAGATCCAAATGTACTAAGCCCCATCTCGAAGAAATTTCTTCTCAATAACTACCATCAGGTGAGCCTGTGTGCTTGACATGGACTTCTTGAGATACAGTAGGCAAAGTTCAATCAAAGATTTCTTGTGCAATTTGGAATTGAACAAAAAGGAACATGATTTGAACTTTATAGCCCATATATCTTTTCCATCACTTCTGAAAACCCACCCAATCCAGAGAGGTGACATGATATCGTGGAAAGAAGACTACATCGTAAGACAGATGATGGGGATTATAGTTCCATTTCTGCTTTAACTAGCTCTGTGAGCTTGGAGAAGTCATTTCACTGGCTCTCAGTTTCCTCAGCTGTAAAATGAGAAGGTGAAGTTAAATGAACTGTTTCAGTTCTTTCTAATTCTAAAACTTTGGCCTGAAAATGGAAGAACACTTCACAGCAGTTGTCATATTACCCCCAAATTCTGTGACTTCTGACAACTGACAGACCCAGTAGAGGAGAATTAGACAATATCTCAGAGGTCATTTGGCATAAGTTACACCTCAAAAAAGTACTTATCACAGCATCTGGCACATAGTAGGTGGGTGATAAATATTTGTGTCCTTTATTCCTAATTAAGGATTCCTTCCATAATATTTTTAACAGGAAGTACTCTGACCTCTGGGGATTAGGGAAAATCCAAGATGTGAGAGAGGAGAACTTCAGAGGAAGAACCTGACTCAATTAGTTGAGCCATACTACAAGAGAATGGCCCAATCCCTGTGACATGACTAATGATGACAATGACGATAACTGGCATTTTTATTATAGTCGAAGATCTGCAAAGCACTTTCCATGTTCTCTTATCTGAAACTCACAGCAACCCAGTGAAGTATATGCTGTTATCACCCTCATTTTACATATTAGGAACCCGAGGTTGACAAAGGTTAAATGATTTTAGTCACACAGCTAAGTAAGTGTCTGAGGCAGGATTTGAACACAAGTCTTTCTGACTCCAATTCCAGTATTTTATCCACTGGGCCACATAGTAGATTGACAATGGCAAACAATCAACTAATAAGCATTTATTGAGCATCTAGTATGTGCCAGATACAATACTAGGTGCCTGGGACACAAATTCAAAAGTGAGCTTCCATTCTAGAGGAAGAGTTTACATTTCACCATTCTGAGCTAGTTTTCCACCCAAATCAATCCAATCAACATTTATTGTTTGCTAAAATTGGGGGCAATTAATAAAAAGAAATCTAATTCCTGCTCTTAATGAGCTTACAATTTAAAGGGGGAGACAACAGGAAAACAGGAGACTTAGGGAAGAAGAGAGATAAGCTTAACTTGGGTGGAAGGTGGTGTTCCATGAAATTGAAACTAGGCAAAACAGAAGATGCAATGTAAAGTGAGCTGAAAGTCCAATTTCTGATCTCTATAAAGGAAGGCTTTGGGAAGAGATGGCACCCCACCCTTCAGCCCATCCCAACTAGAAGGGAGAAGAGTCTTCTGGGTACTCATTGTTTTTAATACACTTTTTCCTTATCTACCCCTAACACTAGGGAAAATTAAATCTTTTTCTACCTCATCCTTCTCAGAGTGATGTATTAAAAAACAACAACAAAAATAATAATAATTTGTCCTTGTAGTCAGTCAACTTGAGGTCACACCCTGATTCTTGTACTTAATAGAAGTGCTACCTTGGCCAAGTTATCATTTAATCTTCCTCTGCCTATTTTCCTCATCTAGAAAAGGACAGCAAAAATCTATGCATTACCTACCTTGTAGGGTTGTTGTGAGGAAAGTCATTATAAACTTTAGCTTGTGAAATGAGTTGTCATTGTCATTATGTCTCCACTGCAAGGCTGAGCTACTTCTCCCCTCTTGGTCAGTAGAGAGGCAAAGTCCTTTTCTGCGCCAGATTAGTTGCCTACCTCAGCTTCAGGCTAAAATTACTACTTTTTCGCCCAGTAGAATCATAATTACAAATTAAGTGATGGACAATTTTACCTGGTTTTGGATGGAAGCAATTATGTTTATTTCACTAGTCTTTTGAGGAACTTTTATATACCTGGGTAATAACAATTTCATTAGAAAATGAAAGCTTATGGTGAAGGGAGGGCTGGAACCTTGGGTTGTGTTGCTGAGTCTCACTCTGCTTTGCTATGTGCCCGGGGTTCAATTCCTCAGTCAAATTTCTACCCCTGTGCTACTTTAGGGGACATTTTCTTGACACTGAAATTTGAGCTATGCGATGATTTAAGGAAAGGTTCTTTTTTACAGAATATAATAAACTTCTGATTTTTTAAAATAAGTGACTTCTTGCCATCTGGGCAGAAATTTTACAAATTCCGTGGCAAAGAGGTGACCTTCCATTTTTTGCAAAGAGAGCATAGTCAAGGCTTCCTTTGGAAGTCAATATGCTGCGGCTGCTGTAGGGAACTTTCATAGAAAAGTAGGCTGGCCAGAAAATGCTAAATGTAATAGGTCTTTATTTGATGTGTTTACACTTAAATTAACGTATAGGATAATTTGCTATGCCCCAGAAGAGTGAGGGATAAGGAAAGAGAAAACAAGAATACACATGAATGGCAGATATTCAGGAGAGAAACAAGTGGTCAGTCACATCAGAAGGGCAGAAAATATTTGTGACCTACTCATCTGTTCTCATTTTTCTTCTCAGTTTGGAGAGGAAACACTTAGGTTAACCTCTACAGTGGTGCCGCTCTGCCATGTGGCTAGAGAGAAAGGGTCACACGTCTGATTGGTTATTCAGTTCTGACATCATAAGCAGAGAACCTGTCCGATGATGTGATTATGTGGGACCTAGAAATTTCCAGAAATGGGAGGATTACAGAAAAGCAAAAGAATGGAACCACCAGGCATGAGGAAGAAACATGTCTATAGGAGAGATAGCCTGTTGCAGAAAAACAAGACTATAAGTAAAAAAAAAAAAAAAAAAAAAAGGCAGGTTTGTATTCCCTCTGAAGGACATGGCTTTCTCATTTTATTTGGTTGCACTATTTTACTATATTAGACAAAAGCATGCATCAGGACCTCCCATTATATCCTTAGAGACATCTATTTCAGTTACAAGAAACTCTGGTGTCTTTCCTTTGCTTAAAGTTATTTTTAATCAGAACTTAGCCAATAAATAGGATTTCCACATATAGAGTAAACAGAAAAAGAGGACTAGATATGAAACTGTAGATCTCTATAATTTCTACCTTTTCTTTTTAAATATACATTAAAACATTAATAACTCAGTGGAATTGCTTGTCAACTCCAGGAGAGGGAAGGGAAGAGGGGACGGAGACAACACGAATGATGGAATCATAGGAAAATATTCTTAATTAATTCATCAAAAAAATAAATATATACATTAAACTTGGAATTTTCATTTTTTAAAAGTTATTTATTTTTATTCCAAATATGGATACCAAAAACTAAAAAGTGTTTCTATACCTATAGCAGAGTACAGGAGATTCCTAATGCAGCTGTTTATCTCCATATCTTACTATCCTTTTAAAAATATATACATTTTTAAATAAGTAAGTTTTCATACACAACTTTTAAAACTATTCTCCTTGTCTTTGCTTCCTTCTGTGTTCCTCTGGGTTTCAAAAAAAAAGGGGTTACAAACCCCCACCTCTTTTTTTGGCATTAGTACTGCCAGTTTTCCCATTTCCTGACATCCTTCTCAATAAAAATACAAGATAAGGGGGAGGAAAGGTATGCTTGCAGCAAATAAGAAGAATCAAATGGAATTAATCCACATGGTGTATATGTCCAAAAATGTATATATTTTTCTGTACCTGTCTCCATCACCTCTCTGTTAACAGATGAGCCAATATCTTGTTATTTTGGTGCTTCACCAAAAGTCCTCTGAAGATATGGTTGGTTGTTTATTGATTAAGAATTTTTAAGTATTTAAAAATTGCTTTCCTTTAAATGTTGCTTTCCTTGTACAACTTGTTCTCCTGGTTCTGCTCACTTCACTCTACATCAGTTCATATCACCCAAGATTCTCTGAAATCATCCCTTTTATCATTTCTTTTATCACAATAATGTTCCATTACATTCATATAACTCAATTTTTTCACCCATTCTCCAGATATGTAAGAAGTAAATAATCTAAATCACTCCCTTAGATTCTAGTTCTTTATTTCTCTTTTTTTCTCCCCTTTTAATCTTCCCTTATGTGAAGGAAGTTTGTTTTACTTGTCATCATTCCTCTCTAGATTTTCCCCTCTTTAGGTTACCCCTCTCCTATACCCATTTATTTTCCTGTTGAGTTTGATATATTTATTCATCAAATTCTTTAGGTAATCGACTTCAGATAAGAATGAGGCTCATCTAATAATGGCTTTCCTGATTCCTTTCTCCAACCCACATTTAAATAATCTTCTTACATCCTATTTATGAGAAATAGCAAAATTTATTCCTTTCTTCCTCTTTCCTACACTAGGATATTTCCTTAATATTCTTTTTTCTTTTCCCTCAACAACCCTTGAGAATAAAATCAAACTATATTCAGAATGTCTGGTTTGGGGTTTGAGTTTTTTATTTTTAAGTTGACTGAAGAGTTCTGAAAAGACATTTGTTTCTTCTCCCTCTATTATAGTGTCATTACAGCATCACCATAGAGATCCTTCTAATTGCTCAATAAATTTACCTTCCTAGATTTCTCTTGTTTCTTAAATTTGTATTAAAAGTTCTTACCCAGTTCTAGTCTTTTCATCAGAAATGTTTGAAAGTCTTCAACAAAATTTAAGGACCATCCCCTCCCTACCCCCATAGTATTATATTCAGCTTTATTTTTAAACCCTTACCTTCTGTCTTGAAGTCAATACTGTGTATTGACTTCAAGGCAGAAGAGTGGTAAGGGTGGGCAATGGGGGTCAAGTGACTTGCCCAGGGTCACACGGATGGGAAGTGGCTGAGGCTGGGTTTGAACCTAGGACCTCCCATCTCTAGGCCTGGCTCTCAATCCACTGAGCTACCCAGCTGCCCCCTATATATTCAGCTTTTCAGGAAAATTTGTTGTGGTAGCTAAGCTTAAATATCAACTGCCCTTTGGAATATTGTATTTCAAGATGTCTTTTCATTTGGGGAACTCTTGCTTTTGTTTTCATAAAATTCTTACCTTCTGTCTTAGAATGGTTACCAAGTATCCATTCCAAGGCAGAAAAGTGGTAAGAGCTGGACAATTGGTTTTAAGTGACTTGCCCAAGTTCACACAGCTAGGATGTATATGAGGCCAAATTTGAACCCAGGACCTCCCATCTCCAGGTCTTAGTTATCTATCCACTGATAGGAGCTTCCAAAAATTGAGTTTCTATTTGATGATGCAGACATCTAGGTGCTTTGATGATACTCAGAGGTGAGGGACCTTCAAAATAATTTATAGGTTTAATAATGGGATTATATTGAGCTCCTTCAGATTATCCGACATCTCTTTTTCTGGACTTCTGATTGAGTTTAGTTTTCTTGAGATTTAATCAGACATTATTTTATAAAGTGTTCAACCTCAAATTATAATGTTAAACCTAGAACAACTGAGTAAAAAAGAGACAAGACACTAAATTGTAGCCAAAACAAACAAGATAATATAATTAAAACTAAATAGAAGCAAACTATAGGCACTTCTGAAGACCAGTACATCTGGCTAATTGGCCCGACAGTCTCATAGAAGCAGCCTCCAGAGATACCTTTTTCCAAATCACCAGCTTGAAACAAAACCTTGCAAATATCAAAAAAAAAACTATCAAGGGGCTGGCCAGCAGCTCAGTTAACTCTTTTTTTTTTTTTAACAGGACAGAACAGTTAGGTGATCATTATCCTTTTTACTAAAGGATTTACCATAGGTTTCTATTAATAGGGAGCTTCAATGGTCTCTTAACTTTCATTATCACACAGTTGCTTATTAGTAAAAATAAAATTAAAAATTGAGCATACACAGAAACAAAATTTAAGTTTCACATAGGTGATGTATTGGATTGAGTTCTGGGCTTGAAGTCCAGGATATGAGGCTTCAAATCTTTCCTCAGACAATAACTGTATAATCCTGGGCAAGTCATTTAATCTCTCAGCCTCAGTTTCCTAATCCATGAAATGAAGAATTTGGACTCCCTGGACCCTAAGATCCCCTGTACTTGTACATAATTCCATGATTCCATGTCCACTGAGCTATTTATATAGATTATGGAATATACCCAAAACAGAAATTTAAACATGATGTGAAGATGAAATAACCAATAATTTCTTGTTTTATTTTAATGGTACAAAACTCTTTTTCTCTCATTAAAATATTATTAATAAAAAAACTTTTTAATGAGAGTAATGGGAATGAACATGCTTCATTATTTTGGAAGAGTCTTGGTGTATGACTGAGAGACAGTAAAATATGAAAATAATAATTGTTCATAGTAATTGATTGTTCAATTTATTTGATCAGGGCAATTAGACAAGCAAGTGAACGTCTTTATTTGGAAAAAGGGGCTTTAAAAAGAAAAACTGATTCAGTACGGTAAGTCAATAAACAGCTTATCAAGAGGTCATTTTTTTTTAGTATAAATAGTCATCATATATAAGACCAAAAACAAGCAAAAACAAATTTATCTTATTTTAAATCAGCAGAATGTTTTCACTATGTATATCACATAATCTCAATTTGCATGAGTAAGGAACTACCTCTTTGTTATGTGGTCATTTTGGCTGCCAAAGGCAGAAAAATAATGTATAAAATTGTATAAAGAGTGCAGATAAAAGTATCTTTAAAAGAAACATAAGCCCTCAAATAAAAATGCCTGAGGAGAAACAGATTATTCTGAGGACCAAAGAAATCTGCCTCTCAGACATATGTAGTAAAAAAGATCAGGATCTGTTTGAAAAGAGTTTTTGTGTATGGGAGGGAGAAGTGAGTGGAGGTGGGGGTAGATGTTTTGTCCATGTATGTTACTTGTGTTTACATGGATGTGTTTAAATGCAGCTTACAGAGAACTGTAAGAAGATATCTCTGAAATCTTAACCACCTCTTCTAAAGAGATTTTTTTTTTATTCCATTCTACTTGGTATAACTGGAGCAAGGGACCCTTCTAGAGCAAATTTCAGAAAACTGTCACTTGCCAACTATAAATGACGTAGAAGAGATTTGTTTTATTATAACTATGGCTTAGATGGACAGATGATGTGATTCCCAGAACGAAGAATGAAGTTTTGGTGTATGAGAAGCGGAATTCCAAATAGCCAACTTCTGGAAATAAACATGGGGCCAGTGATGGAGGTCATTATGGATCCCAAACTCAGTAAAAAACTGCCTCATACTCAGCAATTATCCTAAGTACCATCAAGATGCCATTAGAAATTTTAAAACTGTTTACTTTTATAACAATACTGGGTGGCACAGTGGATAGAATGCTAAACCTGGAGTCAGGAAGACTCATCTTATTGAATTCAAATCTATCTTCAGGCATTTACTGGTTATGTGACCCTGAGCAAGTCATTTAACCTTGTTTGCCTCAGTTACTCATCTGTCAAATAAGCTGGAGAAGAAAATGAAAAACTACTCCAATATCTTTGACAAGAAAATCCCAAACAGCAGGGTCACAAAGAGTCAAACATGACTCAAGGGAATAATTTCTCTCTGTCTCTCTGTGTCTCTCCCTCTCTCCTTCTCCCTCTCCCTCTCCCTCTCTCTTCCTCTCCCTCTCCATCTCTGTCTCTCTCCTTCTCTCTCTCTCTGTCTCTCTCTGTCTCTCTCTGTCTCTCTCTGTCTCTCTCTCTCTCTCTCTCTCACACACACACACACACACACACACACACACACACACACACACACACACACACACACACACACTAGGGGAAATCCCCTATACCTGCCAATAAGTTGCTATAAGTAAAGTAGCCTATAGAGGAAAAGGGGGGTTGTGGGTGACATAGTAGGTGCCATGCCCATGCAACCACCTTGTAAATGTAATTATGCAGTAGAGCATGTGTGGGGAGATGTCTTTCTTTGGTCTTTTCTGGTGGATCTTTTTTTCCTAGAGGTCATGGACAAACATGTTTCTGGTTGGTTCCCTATCTTTCCTTCACTTCATTGAGGGGATGAACTTATGAAAGAGGATTAGCCACTGAGCAGAGAAAAAAAA
>NC_058132.1:589597262-589611004 GCF_016433145.1 Gracilinanus agilis | reverse complement strand
AATATATATTATATAATATATATTATACATATAATATATATCTATATATAAAATACATTCATATATTTTAATTGTATTTTCATCTGAGCTCAAAGGGCAGAAAGGTTAGTTTGAAAAAATTATAGAGTGTAGGGAAAAGAATAATGTCTGGAATGAGTACAGAGACAGGTTGGGAAGGGTTTTAAAAGCTCAAGAGAGGAATTTATATTTAATCCTAGAATCATTAGGCAAATAGTAGAGATTATTGAATAGAGAGATTCCATAGTCTGACCTGAACTTTAGGAAAATCATTTAGACAGAAATGGAGGGTATGGAGAAGAGTGGGGAGATACCCAAGATAGAGATCAATTAGAGGGTTATCCCAATAGTCCAGGAGAAAGGGGATGAGATTAGAAGCTGTATGAATGGAGTGAAGGGCATAAATTGGATGGATATAGAGATAGAAATGGCAATATTTGGCAACTTCTTAGATAATTTGGATGAGTGAATATTAGAGGGTGAGAATGACATTGAAGTTACAAGTCCAGGAGGCTGGAAGGGTGATGGTGTCCTTCAGAGAAATAGAGAAACTTAAAAGTGGGATCAGGAGGGATAGAAAGATAATGTGAGAAACCTCCAATGCACACCCACCTGCACATGCTTATCCATTGCTGGTTGCAGTGTTTTTTAGATGATCCTAAATTAACTCTAGGTAGGGACGAAGAACTCATATGCTCAATTTACATAGTTGAGATCAGCCCAAAGAACAAATGAACCCCAAAACTTTGAGAAGGGCAGGAGGCACTAGTTACAAGGGAGCTGAATGAGCTAAATCATCTTGAATTTCAATATTTTACACTTGACACATTCAAAATTTTAAGTGACCAACTATTACAATAAAAGTGAAATAGAGATGCTGGGATTTAGCTACAGTGAAGTTCCTCACTGCCCAACTTTCATGAAGAAATGCCCCAGAGTAGAATTTCTCTCTATGATCAAGTGAGAATAGCCAGCTGTTTGCATAGCTAGTCACTGCCTACCAAGAAGCATCACTGCTACAATTTCTATGCCACAAAAGTTAAGCATGATCATTGGTTCACCTTTCCTGCCACTGCAAGTTCTCCTCTTCTCTGATAGCATTATGTGATGAATATCTGAGTTCTTCCTTCTGCAGGAAATTCTAGAAATGAAGGAATTATCTTGGACATTCTCACTTTCCTCTCCTTTCTAATGAGCCTCCTTCCTTAACACCTAGTCATGTTACAGAGATAGATAGCACTATCCTCTTTTGTCCCACTCTACTCACCTGATACCCAGAAATGATGAGTCAACTCTTCCAGTTCCTATACTTTATTGGGAGCCTTGCGCTGATTATCTGATCCCAAACCACTAGAAACAGTTTCCTAAGTAGGATTCAATCATCCCCCTACTCAACCTAATCTTCCTCCCATCCACAAAATCAACGTTTGGATGAATATTTGTTGATTATCACAACTAACAGAACCCACCTCACTCCCAGCTGTTCCTGGCTATAGTCATTGATCAGTTCTGGGAAAGAAAGATATCAAATAGGGATAGAAAGTTCAGCTTTCCAATCCCAAAGACCAAGAAACAGCCCTTCACTACAAATATTGCTGGCTTATCTCTTTATCTCTGTGGTAAGTTCTCAACTGGTGGACCTCTTGATATGGAAAGTAGCCTCTTGCATTTTTCCTTGGAGTTCACCCCTGGTGGGTTGCTTGATGTCTTATCTTCTGGTTGTTTGCTTAGAAGAGGATCCTGCATGCTTTATCAAGAAGAATAGTTGGTCTCCTTGTTCAAGGTGTTGATTAAATCTGGGAATGATTTACCCCAGAGGTGAAAGCAAGATTCTGGCTCTGAGAAACCTGTCTATTGCCTCCCCTACAGCATGACTCTAACTCCACATTTCTGAATCCCCTTGTTGTCATAGATATCACAGGACCCAAAGGCTGCCCTAAAAAAAAAAAAAAAAAAAAAAAAAAAAAAAAAAAAAAAAAAAAAAAAGCCCTCCACGGTTTGTCATAACCAAAATGTTAGCCTCCTTTTCCCTCTTGTGTGATGTCATTTGTTTAACTCAAATGAACTTCTTGCCATTAAAAATGGGGAAATACAATTTATTTCAATGCTATTTGAGCCTGTTTTGAGGTCTTGTGGACGGAAATCTCCTGATTATTTGGTTGGAGTGATTCATGTAGTAGGGCAGTCTGAGGAATGACCTTTATCTTGTCCTTGCCTTTATTTTTCTTTTCTAGATGGAAACTAATCATTTGAGGTTGGCAGCTTACATTGAAAAAATCCTTTTCAATGGATTTTTTTTTCCATATTCTACTACTTCAGCCCAAAGACCTTCAGCTTTAGGCTATTTTCCAAAGACACCTCACACAGACTTTTTTAACTAGTCAGAAATTACAGTAAGCCCCTCTCTGTGGTTGGGTTGACCTAGGATCCCTTGCATTTCTGTCAAAAACAGATAGAGTTACAGCTTAATCTTGATTAGGAAGAAAGGCTTATAGTCACAAAAACAGTGGCCCTGCCCTCCATGCACTGGAGCATCCCCATGAATGAATCCAGGCAAGCCAAGTGCCATGCCTGAACTCTGTGCAAATGGCTGTCCACAGCTGCTGAATTCTTGGGTATTGAAGAAAACACCATGTTTTCCTATCACAATCCCTCCATGCAATGCTTCTTTCGGCAGACAGGATGGCTGGTTTGGTTAACCACACACACACACAAATAAAATAAAACAGCCGTGCTTTTCCTGATGCTCCAAGAATGTCCATAAGTTAGGAATAATGACATGACCCAGGAGCAACTGACCATCCTGTCACTATATACAGAGTCATATTCACTGGGAAAGAAAGAGTCTATCCACTGAACAATGGACTAGAGATGAAATGGTCATGACATTCACTTACTCTAGGCAGGGGTGTGGGGAGATAAAGACATAACTGTTCTATAATAGCCCATAGGAACCAATTCCAAAGATATGGTTAAGATTTCTAACAGCCACAAATATTTATCCTATTCATCCAAGTTGTTTTCAATGTGCCAAGTCAGCTATTTACTATGGAATACTATCTCATTAGCCTAAAGAAGTGTTTATTTTGATTGACTAAACATAGAACAAATATATTGAAGTTTGGGGGAAAACACCATCAAGCCAAGTATAACTAATTACAGATGGATTTGGGCTCCTGGACCCTCTTATTACATCTCCCACTCAGCTCCCTTCTCTATGAACTCATCCCCTTAGTCCATAAGAATTCTATGTTCAGTTCCAGAACTGCTAAAAAGTGAAGGCTACTCTTTTTTCCTTTTCTTTTGGTTTCATTATTTTTGCAGCAAGGACAGAGTCAGAAAGTAGAGGATTATCCTTTATTATCATCATTATTTATTGATTATCTTCATGAAATGTAATTATATTTTGTGGGATATTTAATTTTAACTCTTAATGTTAATATTTTATTTTTGTCCAATTACATGTGAAATAAATTTTAACATTCATTTTTTAAAATTCTTAAGTTCCAAGTTCTCTTCCTCCCCACCTACCTCTTTACCTGAAAAAGTAAACAATTTGACAAAAATTATACGTTTGCAGTCATGCAAAACAAATTTACACCCTCTTGTAAAAGAAAACACAGAGGAAAAAAAAACCAAGAAAAATATGCTTTCACCTACATTTCATCTCCATCAGTTACTTTTCTGGAAGTAGATAGCATTTTTCATCATAAGTCCTTTGGAAATATCTTGGGTCATCATTATGTTGAGTCTAGACAAGTCATTCACAGCTGACCATCTTTATGATATTGCTGTTACTATGTACAATGATCTCCTATTTCTACTCACTTCATTTTGTGACAGTTCACATAATTATTGCCAGGTTTTTCTGAAAGCACAATAGTTTTCCATTACAATTTTATACCACAGTTTCTTAGGCTTTACCCCAATTGATGGTCAACCTCTCAATTTCCAATTCTTTGTTTCTTCAGAAAGAGCTACTATAAATATTTTGGAGATAAAAGTCTATTTCCTTTTATAAAAAATCTCTTTGGAGTATAGATATAATAATAGTTTTGCTAGGTCAAAGTGTTTGTGTAGTTTTATAGCCCTTTGTGCATAGTTCCAAATTGCTCTCCAGAATTGTTGGATCAATTCACAACTCCACCAACAGTGCATTAGTGTCCCCAGTTTTTCCAAATCCTTTCCATTATTTTCTTTTCTGTCAGATTAATCAATCTGTTACATGTGAAGAGATGCCTCAGAGATATTTTAATGTGAATTTCTTGAATCAAGAATGATTTAGAAGACTTTTTTATTTGACTATACTTGATTTTTTTCTTCTGAAAATTGTCTGATCATATTCTTGGACCTTTTATCAACTGGGGAATGATATATATTCTTATCAATTTGACACAATTCTCTACATATTTGAAAAATGAGGCCTTTATTAGAGAAACATGCTTTCATTCTAATATTGGTTGCATTGGTTTTGTTAGTGGAAAAAACTTTTTAATGTAATCAAAATTATCCATTTTAATTCCTGTGATATTCTCTATCTCTTCTTTGGTCATAAATTTTTCTCTTCTCCACAGACCTAACAGGAGGTAAGATATTCTATACTTTCTGTAATTTGCTCAAGATTCACCCTTTATGTCTCATGAACCCATTTTGACCTTATCTTGGCATACAATATGAGAGATTGATATATATACCAAGATTTTGCCAAACTGCTTTCCAGTTTTCCTAGTAATTTTTGTCACAAAAATTTGTCCCAAAAGTTTGGATCTTTGGGTTTGTCAAACAGTATTACTATGGTCATTTACTTCTGTGTATCATGTATTTAATCTATTGGACAGACCTCCCCCTCTATTTTTTAGTCAGCATGAAATTGTTTTGATGATTAACACTTTGTAATACAGTTGAAGATCTGGTGCTTAAGCCACCTACCTTCACATTGTTATTTTACTTTTTGTTCTTTCAGATGAATTTTTGTATTATTAATTTTAGCTCTTCAAAATAAGTTTTGATAGTTTGATTGGTTAATAGGTAAATTAATTTAGGCAGAAATCCCATTTTTATTATATTGGCTTGCCTATCCATGAGCAATTAATATTTTTCCAATAATTAGATATAACTTTGTGGAAAATGCTTTTTCAATTATGTTCATATGTTCCTGGGTTTGTTTAGGCAGGTTGACTCCCAAGTGTTTTATATTATCCATAGTTATTTTAAATAGAACTTCTTTTTCTAGCTCTTGCTGCTGGACTTTGTTGGTAATATGTGAATATGCTGATGGATCATGGGAGTTTATTTTACACTTTGAAACTTTGCTGAAGTTATTATTATTTCAACTAGTTTTTTAGTTGATTCTCTAGAATTCTCTATGTATGCCATCAAATAATCTAAAAAGAGAGAGTTTTGTTTCCTTCTTGTCTATAGTAATTACTTTTATTTCCATTTCTTCATTTATTTTTATAGCTAGCATTTCTAATAAAATATTGAATAATATTGGTGGAAATAGGTATTCTTGCTTCACACCTGATCTCCCTTAAAGCTTATTACAAATAATGTTTGCTGATAGTTTTAGATGGATGTTACTTATCATTTTAAGGAAAGCTCCATTTATTTCAATGCTTTCCAGTGTTTTTTAACAGGAATAAGTACTGTATTTTGTTAAAACCTTTTTCTGCATCTATTGAGATTATCATGTGATTTTTATTTTTATTATTGATATGGTCAATTGTGCTGATAGCTTTCCTCATGCTGAACCAGCCCTGAATTCCTTGTATCAATGTCACCTATTTATGGTACATGAGAGTTATGGTATATTATTGTAGTCTCCTTGATAGAATTTATTTAAATTTTGCATCAATATTCATTAGAGAAATTGATCTATAGTTTTCTTTTTCTGTTTTTGATCTTCCTGGTTTAGGAATCAGCACCATATTTGTGTCATAAAAAGAATTTTGTATGACTCCTTTGCCAGTTTTTCAGACAGTTTATTGAAATTAATTATTCTTTAAATGTTTGGTTCAATTCACTTGTGAATCCATCTGGTCTTGGCAATTTTTTTCTAGGGAGCCCATTTATGACTTGTTCAATTTATTTTTCTAAGATAGGATTATTTAAGTATTCTATTTCCTCTTCTGTTAATCTGAACAATTTATTTTTTGTAAATATTTATCCATTTCACTTAGATCATTAAAATTATTGGCATCCAGTTGGACAAAATAATTCCTAATAATTACTTTAATTTCTTATTCATTGGTAGTGAATTCACCCTTCTCATTTTTGATACAGGTAATTTGGTATTCCTCTTTCTTTTTTCAAATGAAATTAACTAACAGTCTATTTTATTAGGGTTCCCCCCCCCATTAAAGCAGCATCCAGTTTTATTTACTAGTTCAATAGTTTTCTTACTTTCAGATTTGTTAATTTCTTCTTTGATTTTCAGAATTAACAATTTGGTGTTTGGGAATTTTAATTTGTTATTTTTCTAGGGTTTTTTTTAGTAGCGTGGCAAATTCATTGACATATTCTTTCTCAGTTTTATTGACATAAGTAATGAAATATATAAATTTCCCCCTAAATTCCACTTTGGATGCATCTAATAAATTTTAGTATGTTGTCTCATTGTTGTCTTTCTCCTTATTCAAATTATTGATTGTTTCTGTGATAATTTTAATGCATTCGTTCTTTAGGATTAGATTGTTTAATTTCCAATTAATTTATTATACCCTTAGTTTCTGGCTTAGAATCACTACTATGTATCAGTTCCAAGGCAGGAGAATGGGAAAGGCTAAGCAATTGGGGTTAAGTAACTTGCCTAGGGTCATACTGCTGGGAAGTGTCTGAAGCCAGATTGGAACCTAGAAACTCCTCTCTCCAGTCCTGGCTTTCTATCCACTGAGTTACCTAGCTACTCCTCCAATTACTTTTAAATCTGTTTGCACAACATTTTATTAATGTAAAATGTATTGCATTATGGTCTGAAAATGACACATTTAATATTTCTGCTGTTTTACATTTGGCTGTAATGCTTTTATGCCCTAATATACAATCAGTTTTTATGTAGGTGCCATGTTGCACTGAGGGGAAAAAAAGTATATTTTTTTCTATTCTCATTCAATTTTCTCCAGAGGTCAATTATACTACTAACTTTCTAAAATTCTCTTCATTCTCTTAACTTCTTTCTTGTTTATTATTTTTTGTTAAATATATCTAGTTCTGAAAGAGGAAAGTTGAAATCCCCCACTTAGTATAGTTTTAATGTTTATTTCCTCCTCTAACTCATTTAACTTTTCCTGTAAGAATTTGCACACTATATCATTTCATGCATATATGTTTAGTATTGATATTACTTCATTGTTTACCGGTGCCTTTTTAGCAATATGTAGTTTCCCTATTTGTCTCTTTTAACTAAGTCTGTTTTTGCTTTTGGGTTGTCTGAGATCATGATTGCTACACCTGCCTTTTTTACTTCAGCTAAAACATAAAAGATTTGCTGCAACCCCTCATCCTTACTCTGTGTTTATCTCTATGCTTAAGTGTGTTCCTTGTATACAACATTTTGTCTGATTCTGATTTTTAATTCACCTCAATCCCCACTTTTATTATAAGTGAGTTCAACTTATTCATATTCATATTTATGATTATTAACTCCATATTTCTTTCCATTCTATTTTTCCCATTGTTTATCCTTCTTATCTCTCTCCTTTAACCCTGCATCTCCTCAAAAGTCTATTTTACTTCTAACTACCACTTTCCATTCTGACATCCTTTTTATCACCTCCTCTTTCTCTTATCCACCTACCTTCCACTTCCCTATAGGGAAAGATAGATTTCTACACACAATTGTGTATATATGTTATTCATTCTTTGAGTAATTCCAATAAGAGTAAAGATCAATCATTACCCACTACCCCATATCTTCTCCTCTGTAAGACTGTAATTTGACCAGTAAATGAGGTTAGTGAACCCCAATTCTGTTGGTGATGACTCCTCCCAGGTACAGAGAGCAAGATGGGTACTCCCAACCTTAGACTCTTAGGAACACAATCTGACCTCTAGATCTCAACACAACAGCTTTATTATCATTGATAGTCATGATTGGATAAGGATGGAGGGCTAGGGAATTCCCTAAGCTAATCAATATCTATCTGTCCCAGATCTCACTGATCCAAAAGGATCTCTTCAGTATCCAACAGAGTTGGATATACACTGACTTCCTCTCTGTCTAATTCCCAACCTTTCTGTCTAACTACCTAGTCTTAGCCTATCCAAGTAGTCTTTGAAGTAAGGTCAGAGGTAGTTGCTGGATCAGAAGGATGATGGCAGAAATGACTTAGTCACCATAGACTGTAGGCTGAGCCCACTGAGGGAACTAAGAAGTCCAGGTCAATTTCACTTATAGTTTCTTCTTTGGAGTTCAATAGATGTCAATGAAATGTCTTGGATCAATCAGGAACAACAGGAACCAAAGTAGGCGATTTGGGTAGATTTCACACTAGATCAGGAGAGCTAAGTTCAGAAGCTGTGTATTTCTCCACAACCTCCTCACTCTCCCCTAACTGCAAGTCCAGCACCTCAGAACCCTCACTGAGAATTCTGAGCTTCCCTCTTAGACATTCTGTTTTCTGCATCCAGCACACTTCTGTATCCTCATCTCTGGCTCTTCACATTTTACCCAAATTCCTCCCTTTCACCTGCAAGGAAAAAATTCTTCTTTTGTGCCTCTTTTATGTGAGATGATTTATCCCATTCTAATTTTCTGTTCCCCTTTCTCACTGCTTAATTTTACTTTTTTTAATCATTCCATCATATTCAACTCAAACCTATGCCCCCCCCTCTCTCTCTCTCTCTGTATATATATATATATAACTTTTATCTACCCCAACAATGATAAGGTTCCTTGTAGTTATGTGTAAGTTATGTGTATCATTTTGCCATTGTAATGAAAAAAATCCCAATGTCTGAGGAGCAATTTGGTTATAAGCAATTTATTGAGTAGGCAGTTAAAAAGGTAATAATCAATGGATTCCCCAGTTAGTCAAAATATAAATACAGAGGATAGCAAATTATTATACCAAAAAAAATTAATCAAGTATGTCTAAAAGATCAGTTAATTATAACAAAAACAATTAACCAGGATGCAATTCAGATACAAAATTAGGTAATCTAACTTCTTATTGGAGGAAAATGTAGGGGCTTTCCAATTTGGTTAGAGAAAAGAGTAGGTTTCAGTCCAGTTGAGAGGCGGACATGTAAATTTCAGGGTCCTCTAGTCAAAGATGCTCATTAATTATAACCACCTGTACAATTGGGATGATAGATGATGAATATATTCTCATTTCCCATGGGAAAACAACAAAATGGAGAAGAGTACACATGGCAGCACAAAATGAAGCCTATACTTTCAAGTAAGAATCTGATTAGTCCTTCTGATTCTCACACTAAACTAATGGCTCCTTTCTTCCTGCTTGCAATATTTTCTCCTTGACCTAGAAAATTTGGCAATAATATTATTAGGATCTTTCCCTTTGGGATATCTTTCAAGAAGTAATTAGCTTACACTTTCTATTTTACTCTCTGATTCTAGCATATCAGGGAAGTTTTAGTTGGTGATTTCTTGAAATATGATGTCTAGTCTCTTTCTGATCATGGCTTTCAGGTACTTCTATAAATTTTACATTATCTCTCCTAGAACCATATTCTGCATCAGTTGTTTTTTCCAATGAGATACTTCATATTTTCTTTTTTTTTTCTTCTTTTGATTTTGTTGGGAGGTAGGGGTTGTGTCTCATGGAGTCATTAATTTTCACTCAACCAATTCTGATTTTTAAGGGATCATTTTCTTCAGTGAGCTTTTGTATTTCAATTTTAAGAAGTTCTTTTCTTTAGTGAATTTTTGTATCACTTTTTCTACTTACCCAGTTCTACTTTTTAAGACAAATTAGACAAATGAAAGGGAGGTAAAAGCACACTAACTTACAAACTGTAAACTATTTACTTCTTAAAGAAAGGAGATATATCAACTTGGTAACAAATTAACAACAAAAGTGTCTTGTTTATTCTGTATTGCATACTGTTCTCCTTTTCAACAGCACATATTTTCTTCTTTCTGAGAAAGAATAGTTTTGTTTTAGTTTAGTGATCATATATGTGATTCTTACAAAATGCTAATTTGAATTATTTTTAAATGGATCTAGAATTTTTAAAATTAAGTATATTTGTGTGTAAGTGTGAGGCAAAAAATAACTCATTATTTGCACTTATTAATGTATGTCTTCAAGATCTCCACCAGCATTATTACAGTTTTCTTAGATATAAATGCTTATGGAGAATACATGCTTTGTATTATTCATCTGAATAATTGTTAAGAGCCTCCTAATAAGTTTCCTTTTCCCTGTACTCTTCTGAGATCTTTATTACAAAATAAAACTAATTTTTAAAAGTTGATTTTCTAGGGGCAGCTGGGTAGCTCAGTGGATTGAGAGCCAGGCCTAGAGTAGGGAAGTCCTAGGTTCAAATCCGGCCTCAGACACTTCCCAGCTGTGTGACCCTGGGCAAGTCACTTGACCCCCATTGCCTACCCTTACCACTCTTCCACCTATAGATCAATACACAGAAGTTAAGGGTTTAAAATAAAAATTTTTTTAAAGTTGATTTTCTGATTATTCATTAATTTCCATCAGTTAATAATGATGACATGACTCAGGAAAAATGATCATTCTGTCACCATGTTAAATGTCATATTCATGGAATATAAAGAGCTTGACCATTGAATAGTAATTTCTAAATAAATCAAGTCATCCCAAAGCATATTTTTCTATTGCTTTCCCCATATCCATCAGGGAAAAGAATGGAATAATGTATGGAAAAATACATGGTAATAATTTTTAAAGAAATGGTTTATTAACATTTTGAAAAAAGAATGGATGATTACTAATATGGATTCATCAAGAATGAGAATCAGTAAGGTATGTAGCATGATAATAGGGCTTACTCGCCTTCCCTATATATCTTCTATCTCTCTGGATTGAGTCTTACTCATTTATTTCAATCATGTTTTATAAATATTTCATAATAGATTTACTTAAAAAGGAAGTATACTGTATGGGGCAGAGAGCCTATAGTTGCCAGCAACTAGCTCTCATTATCCTAGCTATAAACCTGATATGGGGAAGCCATATATCTACTAATGATAGCTGTAGTTCCTAAGACTCCACCAGTGTACCTCCATTTAACTAAATAGCCAGGATGGCACAAAAACTGTGAAAGGTATATCAACTACTTCTATTTTCTTTTTTCCTCCTCAAGCTCTGTATCCATTTTGAATTTATTAAAAAAGATGGAATAAGATAGTGTTTTATGTCTAATTTTTATGTTTTCCAGTTTTGCCAACAGTTTTTTTTTAACCATAAAGGGAGACCTTTCCTATGCAGTTTATATTTTCTAGGTTGTTAGTCACTAGATTATTAAATTCTACTTTTTCTGATTCTCTTTTGTCTAGATTATTCTAATGGTTACCTCTATTTTTTTTAAAACCCTTGTACTTCGGTGTATTGTCTCATAGGTTGAAGAGTGGTAAGGGTGGGCAATGAGGGTCAAGTGACCTGCCCAGGATCACACAGCTGGGAAGTGGCTAAGGCCGGGTTTGAACCTAGGACCTCCTGTCTCTAGGCCTCACTCTCACTCCACTGAGCTATCCAGCTGCCCCCTACCTCTATTTTTTAATAAGTAACAAATTTATTTTTATGGCTTATGCTTTATAACATAGTCTGAGGTCTAGAAGTGTTGTTTCTCCTTCTTTTTAAATTATTTTATTTAATCTTCTAGATGTTTTGTTTCTCCAAAAAAATTTTATATTGTTTTATTGAGTTCTTTAAAATATCTCTTGGACAGGTTCCGGGTTAAGATGGCGGCAGAGTAAGAAGCAGCTCTTAACCTCTCCTGACCGAAAAACACACAAAACTCCTCAAGGGGACATAAAAACAAGTCCAGACGAACGGAGGAACCCCCACAACAGGGCACAGCGTGGAAGGTACGTGGAATCGAGGCATTTCCATGCTATAAAAGCCCTCACGAAATCGCGGGCTGAGTAACCACCCCACCCCCACCCCCTCCACACACAACACCTGTAGCTCCGAAGCCAGCTAAAAAGAAATAGAGCAAGTTTGGGGCACCCATCGAGTCATTGGCAGCTCCGGGGTCTGTTCCTGAGAGCAGCAAGACTTAGGACCCCATTAAGCCAAAAAACGCAGGCGAAATCTGAGCGCGGGAGCAGGACGCAGGGCGCACAGCGCAGGCTGAGCAGAACGCAGGCACTGCGGAGGCGTGGGTGGAGGCAGACACAGCCAGGAACTAAAGCCTAAGTGGGGAACCAGTGTGGACGGGTATACGACTGTGGAAGCAGTGCACTGAGACTTGTAAAGAAACCTCCTGCAGAGGATCAAGCAAGGCGGTCTACCAGGGGGCTTGACCTTGGAAAAAACCAGAACTCAGACCTCAGGAGCCAATAGATCGCGGACAGACACTGAGCGCGAGGATAAATCTGAGAAGCTGCTGGGGTAATGATGGCTACTCAGACTCAGGAAGTTCAGAAGAGAAAGAATAACAACAAGAAAAAGAAGTCTTTAACACTTGACAGCTTTTACACAGAGAAAATCCAGACAACCGAGCAAACAGAGGAGGAGAACAAACAAGCATCCGGACCCTCCTCAAATAAGGAAAACTCCTCACAAGCTACGGAAGAGTTCAAAACTGAGATTTTGAGGAAAATGGAAGAGATCTGGCAAGAAAATAACTGTTTAAAAGGTAGAATCATGCAATTGGAAAGGCTCAGAAACCAAATGAACTGATAAGCAAATTGAACTCCAGAAATGACCAGATTGAAAAGGAATACCAGAAGATTATGGCCGAAAACCAGAAGATTATGGCCGAAAACCGAAAGATTATAGCCGAAAATCAATCCCTAAAGGCTAGAATTGAGCAAGTAGAAACTAATGATCTCTCAAGACAACAAGAACAAATAAAACAAAGCCAAAAGACTGAAAAAATAGAAGGAAACATGAAATATCTCAATGAGAGAGTGACAGACCAAGAAAACCGGTCTAGAAGAGACAATTTGAGAATAATCGGTCTTCCAGAAAAACCAGAAATTAATAGAAACCTGGACTCCATACTAACAGAAATAATTCAGCAAAATTGCCCTGAAGTCCTTCAAGAGGGCAACATAGACATTGAAAGGATCCATAGAACACCTGCAGTATTCGATCAAGAAAGGAAAACACCAAGAAATATCATTGCAAAATTCAAGAGTTTCCAAGCAAAAGAAAAAATCTTACAAGAAGCCAGAAAGAAACAATTCAAATATCAAGGAGCACCAATCAGGATCACACAGGATCTGGCAGCCTCAACACTAAAAGACCGCAAGGCGTGGAATACAATATTCAGAAAGGCAAGAAAGCTGGGCCTGCAACTATGGATCAACTACCCATCAAAACTGACTATATATTTCCAGGGGAAAGTATGGGCATTCAACAAAATTGAAGAATTCCAGGTATTTGCACAGAAAAGACCGGGGCTAAATGGAAAGTTTGATATCCAACCACAAAAATCGAGAGAAACCTGAAAAGGTAAATAAGATACAGAGGGGAAAGAAAGAAAACTTATAATTTTTAAATTTGCCTTTTTAAGGGCCTCAGTGAGATCTAATTATCTGTATTCCTATGTAGAGAAAT
>NC_058132.1:589506458-589592263 GCF_016433145.1 Gracilinanus agilis | reverse complement strand
AAAGGAGCAGAGCCAGAAGAACTCTATACACAGAGACTGATATACTGTGGTAAAATTGAATGTAATGGACCTCTGTACCAGCAGCAATACAATGACCCAGGACAATTCTGAGGGATTTATGGTAAAGAAAGCTACCCACATTCAGAGGAAGGACTGCAGGAGAGGAAACATATAAGAAAAACAACTGCTTGAACGCATGGGTCAGGGTGGACATGATTGAGGGTGTGGACTCGAAACTACCACACCAATGCAACTACCAACAATTTGGAAATTGGTCTTGATCAAAGACACATGACAAAACTAGTGGAAATGGGCATTGGCCATGGGTGGGGGTTGTGCAGGAGGGGGGGTTAAAGGGGAAAGGTGGAGCATGAATCATGTAACCATGTTAAAAATGAATATTAATAAATGTTAAAAAAATATCTCTTGGACAGTTTGACTGCTTAAAATTGTAAATTAATTTTGGTTGTATTTTTATTATATTGAGGCAGTCCAGACATGAGTACTAAAGATTCAACTTGGTATTTCTATACTTAGCCTCAGACAAAACATTTCCTAGTGGGCCCTCCACCCAAAAGTTAATCAAATCTTGAGGTGTGACATACTTAAAAATGTGAATTACTTAAAGGGACCACACTCTTACTTGTAAATTCTCACACCTTGACCTTAACCCCTAGCCAAAGAAAAGCCTAACAAGTAGCACCATCTACTGACAAAAAACTAGAATTACATGCAATCTAATAATTAAATTTAAACATGATAAGAAAACCATTCGAAATTATTTTTGATAGCATTTCCCAAGCTGGAACAACATTGTTTTTTTATATTTAATTGGCTCATAATCCCAAAGAATATATCACAGTGGATATAGTTAACACTGTTCCTGGATATGCTTATGGTAGCAGGATATGTGGCCATCCATCTATCCCTCTTTAAGAGAAGATTGACAAACAGTCTGAATAATCTCCAACACATCCAATATGGTGTTTGTTCACACTATAGTGGTACGGGGCTCCCCAGAGGTTTGACCAAAGCAAATCTAGATGGATAATGATCCTGGTGAGAAGGAACTTTAACAATTCTGGAGGTGACTTTCTAAGCCTTTTGAGACTCCATTGTTATAGTAATGTTAACTCTTTTCAGTTTTGTTTCACCTCCATAATAGTGAACAAGTCTT
The DNA here is from genome assembly GCF_016433145.1 of Gracilinanus agilis. Lineage (NCBI taxonomy): Eukaryota > Metazoa > Chordata > Mammalia > Didelphimorphia > Didelphidae > Gracilinanus > Gracilinanus agilis. Next base: position 589,591,086 of record NC_058132.1, on the reverse strand, counting down.
TGTAACACAGCTATTGGAATTGAAGGAAAAGAACTCTGGAATACTGTGCCAATCCTGTTACATATATCGCATTTACTGATTGTTTGTTTTTAGATTTAATTTCATTTGTTAATTATCACATACATTATAGATGGACTCCATCAAACTGGTTACAACCTGTATTAACAATCTTTAGAGAATTTAATGAGCTAAATATCTCAAATGATTTAAGGAGCCTTCAGAAATAATCTTAAATATTTAGTAGCATCCACTACCTCTGATCTTTGCCTGCCTCTGAATTCCTTGTAACAAGAGGTAAGGGTAGTAGCTGAAGTGATTATTATATATACCCCACCTCCACATTTGCAAAAATGTAATGGATGAGATATATTAAAATCTCATACTAGAGGAGCTAGGAAGATGTTCCTAGGGCATGGTACTCCTGGATGGTTCCTAAGAGGGAGCATCTGGCAGGAAGCCTAAATACCTTTCTGCATATTTTTTTAACCCTTCAGCTAATTTTACTCTACTTCTCCACCAGAATGTTCTAAATTCTGGGTGACATTTTAGACCCAAAAAAGGGCTTTCATCAACAGTATAGAGGTTTGTGTTTTTGGTTGTTTTTTTTTTCCTGGGCAACTCTGCCACATTTTGGAATGATGGCATTAATAGACTTTGTTAAAAAATATCTCAGCCAAAGTTGAAAGATTTGCTACATCTGTAGAACTTGTGACAAGTATTCATGAGTTCATAGGTTTTTAAAAATATCACATGAATTGGAGAGAATAGTCCATAGACAAGTGGAAACTGTTTTTGGGAACACATTGAATTCCTGAATTTTTATTTTATTATTGCCTTTTACTTTTCTAATATAATATTCGATTTTTTCCTTTTTTCATTTCTTAAAATTAAAGTACATGTAATAAATATTCATCTTTTTTATTTTATAGTAATATAAGTTTAAAATATATCTGTTATAATATTGATTCATACCAAAAAAATCTAGTCCTTTCTTATCTTTTGTGGTATGGCAACTTCCTATAGTCTTGGCTACCAATGGGTAAGTGCAATAATACTACATTTTGTCCTACAGATTTATAGGACAGAACTTACTTTAACTGGACCCTAATATAAGCGCCTGTTATGAATTTATTCTTGTTTACTTTTAAAAATTTTTATATACATAGATTTTTGATATTTTGATTCTTATTTTGAACTTTTCATTTCTTCCAAAGTTTAATTTTTCTTCTATTTGTTTTTCTTTTTATGTTTTTGGTTTTTCTTTTGATAATTGACTCATACATCCCATAACTCAATGATGTATTCTGAGTTGATCCAGGTGTTGCTCAACACCCTCTTCAGGGGGGATTGTATTTTTATAACATTCCAAGACTTTTTAAATTTTGTTCAAGAAATTTTTCAGGAAAAAGAAGCCTGCTAACACTTTGAATCCAGAAAATGAATTATTTGGAGAAAGATGCTTGCAGAAACCTACACTGAATCAAGATGATCCAAAAAATGTGCCTGCAGAAACCCACACTAAATCAAGATGATCCAGAATGAACTTTGGGGTGCAACTGATTGAACTTAAGGCGATTGAACACAATTATTTTGAATTATAAACTCCTATGCCAAAGGGGATTGCCCCCAATTGGCTTTTTGTCAATGTGTCTAGCAAAACATTGGTTTTGCTCTCTTTCTCTTCTATTCCTCTCTTATCTCTAATTATTGAAGTTAGAAGATTTTTAGGGGTACAAGATAATTACATCAAATGATCAATTGAGGAGATGAGTCTCCCAAATGATCACCTGGGGAATTGTGATAATAAGATTAAATCTACCTTGCCCATTCTTAAATCTAATCCCCAAAAGTGTAAACAACTCCACTTAACTCAGAAGTGTGCTAGAGTGAGTGATGTATCAGAATTTACTGATTGCCTCCTGGGCAGTCCTAAGAAAAGCATCTGTTGTGATTAGACATGTAAACTAGGTGGAAGGCACAGGAAGAGATGCTAAAAAAGCCCCTTTAAAAGAGAGTTCAGCGAGTTCATTTCAGAGCTTCTTGGACCCTGAGACCTTGGTGATACTCTTTTTAAATCTTTTCCTTAGAACTACATGTGATGAATGAAGAAGGCTGACTATCTTAGCCTCTGGGGGGACCCTTGATTGGGAGAATCCCTCCTGACTAAACCCCTTGTTAATTGGCTGGGCCCTCTGGAGCCCTACCAGAGTAAAGCCCAGATTTGAATACAAATCTAGTGTTATAAAAAAGAGTAATCCTAAGTCCTAAGGGGCTATATGAATGCTGGTGAGGTGGAATGTATCTTTGTATTCTCCCTAGGTGGTGATGGGGGAACACCAACCCCAATCACCCTTGATAGTTGTTATAATTTCCTCTTTCAATAACAGTTGCCCTGGGAAGGACCCTGAATGGTCAGGTGGATGGGTAACCCTTTCAGGTCCCACCTCGGGGTTGGAGCAATATTAATATTGGGCTCTGATTAGCCTTGGATCACGTTATTCATCTGCCTGCATTTGCTCCCTCCCCAAGGGTCATGATATAAAGACCACTTGGGAAGGTACTTATTAAATATTTTTTAATTAGGGAAAGGATAATTAGGATACGGATTGGGGATTGGAGACCCTGTCAATCTAATATCTATAATCTATAATCATTCAGGACTGGAGGATATTGTCTCAGTAAAGCTGGAGATTTTGTTTTTCACAACCCCTCTGGTTCAGCTTGCCACTGCCAAACCAGAGAAGTGACTGCCCTTGCTGCAGCTGTGTTGGTGATTTCCTCTAAGCTTTCTTATTATCAGTTTTGGCAATGTGTTAGCCTTCACAGCCTTCAGGAAGTATTTAAATCCTACCACCCTCTTCTTCTTCAGACCTCCATTCCTCCCTTCACCACCCAGGGACCCAGAGACCTAAAGAACTAGGAAGATTCAGAGACCTAAAGAACTAGGAAGATTCAGAGACCTAAAGATCTAGGGACCAAAAGACCAAAGTCAGAGAGAGAACCCCCTCCAGATGGCTGTTAGGAGTATTTATACTCTCAGGCCAACTGACTTTTGCCCCTGGCTCATGGCATCATGGGACATTCCAAACTCTCCAACTGCCTCCCTTGTCAATCAAGGTGAGACCAACATTTCCCAGGATTTGCATATAACACTAGTTAAGTTAGATCTCTTACTCTACCCTATTTTCATCTCTCTACTTCCACTATCTCCTAAATTTTGTAAATAAATTACTAAAATCATTTTAGGAATTGGTGTTTATTCAGTTCTTTGGTGACCATCCCTTTTATTCACTCAATCAAAAAACCCCTTTTCCCTCTTACAAATTGAACCTATATAAGTATTTTGTATATTTTGGTAGATTGATCACCAGATACTTTGTGCATTTATAGTTATTGTGAATAGGATTTCCTTTTCCATTATTGCCTTTTTTCATTTTGTAATTATTACATAGAAATACCATTGTTTTGTTGGATTTGTTTATAGCCAACAACTTCATTGGTGCTACCATCTTAATTAAAATCTATATTTATTCCTTAGTATTTTCTAAGTAAACAATAATGTCATCAGCTGATAGAGATAGTTTTATCTCCTCATTCCTTATTATTATACCTTTAATTTATTTTACTTCTTTTATTTTTATTGCCAGGTTTTCTGGAACTATATCAAGTAGAAATATTTGGAGCTAAAATGACAGCACTCCACACACATGCAAAAAAGAAAACTAATCACCTCAAAACAAAGGAAAGCTGGAGGAATATATATCACTGGGGTAACATAGGAAAGTGGCACATACAGCATAGCATCTGCAAAAACCAAAAAACTTAGAACAATCCAATACTTGGCAACTCAAATTGGGAACGAACTCAGCCCAAGCTACTACACACAGGCATAGAAGGCAGAGAAGATAGGAAACATACAAACTCTCATATGGCAATGGGATCCTGAGACCTGAAGGGAGTAACAAGGGGGAACTGGAACATCAAGACCCTACTCACACCCATGGCAAAGCAGAACCCTGGAGCTACAAGGCAGCACAGAGGAGCCACTAGAACTACAGGAGCCTATTCACTTCCACATGGCAGCAGAGTACCTGAGGTGGTAAAGTCCAGATTAGAAGACCTGCCCATGCCAGGCCACTTGGCAGGGGCAGGCTAGCAACAGAATGGGGACCAAATCAGCCAACAAAAAAACATGGGAACTGGTAGCATAGGATGCTGAATATAGCTAGTCAAAATAGCTGCAAACCTCCCTAGAGCAATCCAGCAGGGCCACCTTCTCAACAGACACAGCCAGTCCTATTCCAAGTACCAGAGAAAATACAATGCAATCTTAGAGCCGTATGCCCTCTACCCCAGGAACAGAGAAAAGCCTCAACAGTAAATAAGATCAGGGGAAAAAAAACAACCAGAAAAAATGAGCAAAAGATAAACAATTCTAAAAGCTGATTTAGAAAGTTATTTTATTAACAGAGAAGACCAAAATACAAATTCAGAGGAAGATGACAGTGAAAATGAAAATTTAAGGGTTGATAAGACTGAATTGAGTTGTTGTAGGAAATTTGATCTATTATTAATTGGTAGCTATTGATGGACTATTGGAGATTCAGTTGTTAGAGACTGATGGTTGAAATTGTCAGTTGAGTAGAATTGACTGGAGATCAGTTATACAAAAAAAGTTATTTATTTATATTAAGTTCTAAAGGAACAGGGATAGGAAAAGGAAATGTAAATATTGAGTAGGAAATATTCCCTAATCTAAAACTTCTAACCCAAAAAACCCAACTAAAACTCCATGAGAAGTGTCTGCTGCCCAAAACCAGGCCTACTCTGAACTCCTTAATCTATCTAAAATATGTAATAACTATCTTTCTAATCTATTTAATTAGCTTCTTAAATATAATTTAGAAATCCAGACTGCTCTCTCTCCAGCCAAAGAAAGATCTTATCTGATAGCTATAACAGATTGTCTTCTGTTCCAAGTTGCTCTTTGGTGCCCTCTGGTGGAAATCCCGAGGGAACTGCAACAGCAACTGTATCAATGTTTCAAGTTATCTTATCTCTCTGAATCTTCCAATTCTCTCAGAGCAAGCTTCTTGGACACCCTTCTTTAACCAGGACCATCCAAAGAGAGATCATTGGTTAATTGTCCTTTCCCAAGGCTCCTTGGGAAAATTCTTTCTCATCATCCCTTTAGGATTCTACTCTGAATTAAAGGAGTCCATTTATTAAAAAACATGTCTTCAGCTCTATCACTTATTCCAAGTTATCAAGAGTCTCTAATTGCTTACCTAATTAACAAATAACTTATTACAGATTACATTCATACCTGGTGAGGTAATAATCAAAATAATTATGATATCTACAATACTCGAGAGAGGTAAGGTACTTAAAGTATGTAAGAGAAGAACTTTATCACTATTAAAACAATGAACAAGGGTATATGTAGAAAGAAGGAAAGAAGTTAAATAAGATGGGCTGGTATAAAAAAGAGATAGGAAGGAGGAATATATAGGGAGAAGAGAAAAGGAGAGACAGAAGTGGGCAAACTACCTCTCTTTAAAAGGCCCATAAGTGGTAAATATAGTGGAAAAGATGGGGTGAAGGTGACTATGATTTAACCTTATTATCATCAGAACTAACTCAATATGGAAATAACACCCACATTTAGTCAGCTATAGAAACCTACTTTATCCTTTGGGAAGTAGGAGGGGAGGACAGACAAAAAGAAGGGTGAATTGGAGGGAGGGAATCAAAAATAAAATACCTGCGAATAGAGAAATGCTAAAAGGAAAGAGAGAAGAATAAACAAGGGAGAAATAATATGGAGGGAAACACACAGTAACTCACCCATAAAATGGGAAAAGATAGAAGAGTGGATTAAAAACTAGAATACAATGATATGCTGTCTACAAGAAACAAATTTAAAACAGGAAGATACACAAAGAGTAAAAAGAAAGAAGCTGGAGCAGAATCTACTATGCCTCAGCTAAAGTAAAAAAAATTGGGTATAGCATTCCTGATCTCAGACAAGGCAAAATTAAAATTGATCTAAGCAAAAAGGAAAAGGACGGAAATTATATCATGATTAAAAGCACCATGGACAATGAAACAATATCAATATTAAATATATATGCTCCAAATGGCATAGTATCCATATTACTAAAGGGAAAGTTCCTCAATTTTCTCCTCCCAGAAATAGATACAAATAAAAGATGAACAAGAATTAAATTAATAAAAATGTAAATATAACTTTAGAAAATTTGGATAAAATAGACTTCTGGAAAAAACTAAATTGGAACAGAAAAAGGAATAAACCTTTTTCTTGGGAGCACATGGAACCTTCCCAAAAATTCATCACATAATAGGGCATAAAAACCTCACATCCAAATATAGAAAAATAGAAATATTAAATGCATACTTTTCAGATCTCAAAACACTAAAAATTACACTCAACAAAGGGCAACAGAAAGACTGAAAAATATTTGGAAGTTAAATAATCTTATTCTAAAGAAATAGTGGGTCAAAAAATAAATCATAGAAAAAATCAACAAGTTCAATAAAGAAAATGACAATGAGGAAACAACTTATCAAAATTTATGGGATACATCCAAAGTGGTATTTAGTGGGAAATTTGTAACTATAAATGCTTACATCAATAAAATAAAGAAACAGCAGATCAATGAATTGGGCACGCAACTAAAAAAAAACTAGAAAAAGAACAAATTAAAAATCCATAATTAAACTTCATATTGGAAATATTGAAAATCAAGTGAAAGATTACTAAAACGGAATGTAAAAAACCATTGAATTAAGAAATAAGACAAATTAAGAAATAAGTTGGTTTTATGAAAAGTAAAATAAAATAGATGAACTATTGGTTAACTTGATTTTTAAAAGAAAGAAGAAAACCAAATTACTAGTATCAAAAATGAAAAAGATGAAATCACTACCAATGAAGAATAAATGAAAGCAATTATTGATAGTTTCTTTGCTCAACCAAATGCCATTAAACCTAACAATCTAAGTGAAATAGGTGAATATGTACAAAAATATAAACTTCACAATATAATAAAAGACAAAATAGAATGCTTAGACAACCCCAGTACAGAAAAGAATTTGAACAAACCACCAAAGAACTCCCTAAGAAAAAGGCCCCAAGGCCAGATGAATTCACAAGTGAATTCTACTAAACATTCAAAGAACAACTAACTACAAGACTACACGATCTATTTAGAAAAATATAGAAAGAGGGAATCCTTCCAAACTCTTTTTATGACACAAATACTGTAATGATACCTCAACAAAGAAGAGTTAAAACAGAAAAAGAAAACTATAAACTAGTCTCCTTAATGAACATTGAGGAAAATTTTTTAAATAAAAAAGTAGCAAAGAGTTTACAACATTATATCACAAGAATTATACACCACTATCAAGTAGGGTTTATATTTATCATAAAAATATTGGTGTAAGTGGAATATTCCTCAAAGTGATGAATAGCATATATCTAAAACCACCAGAAAGCATTATCTATAATGGGGATGAACTAAAAATTTCTTCCCAGTAAGATCAGGTATAAAGCAAGAATTCCCATTTTCCCTACTCTTATTTAATATTGTTACTAGAAATGCCTGTTATGGAAATTAGAGCAGAAAAAGAAATTAAAGAAATTAGAATAGGCAATGAAGAAACAAAATTATCACTCTTTACAGACAGTATGATGGCATATATACAGAATTCTAGAAAATCAACCAAAAACTAATAGAAATAATTAACTTCAGCAAAGTCACAGGATATAAAAGAAACCCATATAAATCATCAGCATTTTTTTTACCACCAGCAAAATCCAGCATCAAGAGAAAAAAAAGAAGTTGCAATTAAAATAACTCTAGACGAAAAAAAAAAATATGGGTGTATACCTAACAAAACAAACTCAGAAACTATATGAACACAATTAGAAAACACTTCACACAAATAAAGTCAGACCTAAACAATTAGAAAAAACATTAATTGCTCATTGATAAGTCAAGCCAATATAGTGAAAATGATGATCCTACTTAAATTGATTTGCCTCTTCAATGCCATACCAATTAAACTACCCAAAAATTATCTCATAGCACCAGAAATCTTGACAACAAAGTTCATCTGAAGGAATAAAAGACCAAGAATATCAAGGGAATTTTTGAAAAAATATGAAGAAAGGAGGTCTGGCTGTACCAGATATCAAACTATACTATAAATCTATAATCATCAAACAATCTAATACGGGCTAAGAAAAAGAGTGGTGGGTCAGTGAAACAAATTAGGTAATCCAAATGTAGCAATTTCCATAACAACTTAGTGTTTGATTAACCCAAGCTTATGGGGGAAGAACTCACTACTTGACAAAAACTGCTGGGAAAAATGAAAAGTAGTATGGCAGAGATTAGGCATGGACCAATATCTCACTTCATACACTAGGATAAAGTTAAAATGGATACTTGATCCAGAAATAAATGGTGACATCATAAATAAGTTAGGAGAGCATGAAAAAGTTTGCCTGTCAGTCTTATGGGTAAGGGAAGAATTTATGACCGAACAAAATTCAGAGAACATTATGAAAAATGAAATAGATAATTTTAATTACATTAAATTAAAAAAATTCTGTAAAAGTAAAACAAATGCAACCAAGATTAGAAGGGAAACAACAAATTAAAAAATATATTATAGCAAGTGTCTCAGACAAAAACTCATTTCTCAAGTAAATATAAAACTGAGTCAAATTTATAAGAATGCAAAGTATTTTTCAATTAAAAAATTGTCAAAGGACATGAACAGGCAGCTTTCAGAGGAAGGAATTAAAATTATACATAGTCATATTAAAAATGCTCCAAATCACTATTGATTTGAGAAACGCACATTAAAACTATGAGATACCACCTAACACCTACTAGATTGGCTAATGTAACCAAAAAAGAAATATAATAAAGGTTAAAAGGGATGTAGGACAATTGGTACGTTAATACACTGTTGGTGGAACATATGAATTGATACAACTATTCTAGAGAGCAATATGGAACCAGGTTCAAAGGGCCACAATATCATGGGAAATCTGACCCAGCAAAACCACTATTGAGTCTGTAGTGACTCAAAGAGATTGAAGATAAGGGAAAAGGACCTACCAATAACAAAAATTTTAACAGCTCGTTTTTTAGTAGCAAAGAATTGAAATCTGAAGGGTTGTCCATTGCTTGAGTTGTGGTACACGGTTGAAATGGAATATTATTGTTCCATAAAGAATGATGAACAAGATGAGCTCAGAAAAACTTGGAAAGACTTGAGCAAAAACCAGGAGAACGATGAATACAGTGACACGAATATTATATGAAGATCAACTATGAAGAACTAAACCATTATCAACAAAGCAAATCTCCAATATAAACACAAAGATTTTATGATGAAAATGCTATCCACAGCCAAAGAAGTAACTGTTAGAACCTGAGTGCAGATCTAAGCATGCCATCTTCCACTATATTTCCTTCGTAAGATTTCTATTATATGTATGATATGATTCTTCTATCATGACATGAGCAATAAGGAAATAAGCACATGAAAGTATAGGTATAACCTATATGATACTATTCATTGCTTGGTAGGAGAGAAAAGAAGAGAGAGAGAATTTGAATTTTAAAACATCATAAAAGCAATTTTCTTTTTCTAATTTTAAATTTTTTTATTGCCATGCAAAACAGACTTCCATGTTGGTCCTTGTTGTAAGAACACATTCATACATAACCAAAACTCCAAAATAAGATCAAAGATACATTGATGTGAAAGACAACTTTAACAGTTCTTTCTCTGGAGGTGGATAGCATTCCCAGTCATAAATCTTTCCGAATTATCCCAGATCAATGCATTGCTGAGAGTAGCCAAATTTTCACAGATGATCATCATCCAATATTGTTGTTATTGTGTACACCGTTCTCCCAGTTCTGCTTATTTCACCCTGCATCAGTTTCCGCAGATCTTTCCAGCTTTTTCTGAAATCATCTTGTTTATCATTTCTTATAGCACAATAGTATTCCATTACCAACATGTACCACAATTTGTTCAGCCATTCCCCGACTAATGTACATCCCCTCAATTTCCAATTCTTTACCACCACAAAAAGAGAAGCTATAAATATTTTTGCACAAGTAGGTCCTTTCCCCTTTTTTATTATCTCTTTGGGATATAGACCCAGTAGTGATGATCAAAGGAAATGCACAGTCTTATAGCCTTTTGGGTATAGTTCTAAATTGCCCTCCAGAATGGTTGGATCAATTCACAACTCTACCAACAATGCATTAGTATCCCAATTTTGCCATATCCCCTCCAACATTTACCACTTTCTGTTACTGCCATATTGGCCAATTTGATAGGTGTGAGTATGACCTCAGCATTCTTTTTTGTATTTCTCAAATCAAGAGTGATTTAGAACATTTTTTTATATGATATATTGATGGCATTGATTTCTTCAGCTGAAAATTGCTTGTTCATATACTTTGACCATCTGTCAATTGGGGAATGGTTTGTATTCTTATAAATTTGACTTGGTTCTTTATACATTTGAGAAATTAGACCTTTATCAGAGACATTTGTTATAAAATTTTTTCTGTTTGTTGTTTCCCTTCTAATCTTGGTTAGATTAGTTTTATTTGTACAAAACCTTTTTAATTTAATATAACCGAAATTATTTATTTTATATCTTATAATACTCTCTGTCTCTTATTTAGTCTTAAATTCTTCCCTCCTCCAAAGATCTTCCAGGTAAACTCTTCTGTATTACACTAATTTGGTTATGGTATCACGCAATATCTAAATCATATATTATTTTGACCTTATCTTGGTATAGGGTATAATATATACCTTACTTCTGTTATACTCTTTTCCAATTTTCCCTGCAGTTTTTGTTAAATAGTGAGTTCTTATTTATCAAACACTAGGTTTTAAGGTCATTTAACTCAGTATATTGTGTATCTAAATTGCTCCATTGATTTACCATTCTGTTTCTTAGCCAGTACCAGATTGTTTTGATGATTGTTGCTTTATAGTATAGTTTGAGATCTGGTACTACTAGGCCTTTTTCCTTAACATTTTTTTCATTAGTTCCCTTGATATTCTTTTTTTTTTAATATTTATTTTTTAGAAAAGTTAACATGGTTACATGATTCATGCTCTTACTTTCCCCTTCATCCCCTGATCTTCCCCCACCCTTGACATTCTTGACTTTTTGTTCTTCCAAATAAATTTTGTTATTATTTTTTCTAGTTCTATGAAATAATTATTTGGTAGTTTGATTGGTATGGCACTGAATAAATCAATTAATTTAGGTAGAATTGTCATTTTTATCTTATTAGCTCAGCTTACCCATGAACAATTAATATTTTTCAATTGTTTAGATTTGACTTTATTTCTGTGAAAGTGTTTTGTAATTGTGTTTATATAATTGCTGCATTTGCCTTGGCAAGTAAGATTCCCAGGTATTTTATATTGTTTAGAGTGATTTTAAATGGAATTCCTCTTTCTTACTCTTGCTGCGGGGACTTTGCTGGTAATATACAGAAATGCTAATGATTTGTGTGGATTTGTTTTGCATGCTGCAATTTTATTAAAGTTATTAATTATTTCAAGTAATTTTTAGTTGATTTTCTAGGATTCTCTAAGTATACCATCATATCATCTGTGAAGAGTAAAAGTTTCGTTTCCTCATTGCCTACTTTAATTCCTTCGATTTCTTTTTCTTCCTTATTGCTAAAGCTAGTATTTCTAGTACAATATTAAATAATAGTGGTGATAATTTTCAATTTCAACAATTTTCAAAAAAGTGTTTCTACGTGTAACAAAAAAAATGTTTAAAAATAAAAAGAACCCTATCAAGTAACAATAGGGAAAGTGGGCATCCTTGATTTAGTACTTTATTTATTAAGAAAGCTTCTGGTGCATTTGCATTGCTGTTGATATCTACTTTTGGTTTTAGATAGATACTTTTTATGATATTTAAAAGGGTTCCTTTGTACCTGTGCTACTTTGTTGGCTATTTTTTCTAAACAAAAATAAATGTTTTATTTTGTCAAATTTTCAGCATCTATTTAAAATTGTGTGGCTTTGGATATGTTTTGGTTTTAGAAGAATGAATTATATTAGTATTTTCTTAATGTTGAGCCATCCTTGAATCTCTAATATAAATCCAATTTGGCCAAAATAAATTATTTCTTGGATAAATCACTAGTCTATTTGACAGGAATTTGTTTTAAAATTTTTAATTGATATCCATGAATTATATTGCTCTATAGTTCTCCTTGGCTTTATCCTTGTCTGTTTTAGGGATTAGGATTATATTTGTGGATTTTGGGGTCACATGACCAAGGCAGAGAACTAGACATTTTCTCTGATCCCCACGACCTCTCAAATAACTCCAAAATGGAAAATGTTCACCAAAAATAAAGCCAAATCAATTATCTCCATGTCTAAAACAAACATAATCAAAAAAATAATTTTTTAAAAACTTGACCTGTCACCTACCCTGAGTTCACTCAATACCTCCCACTCTACCACAATAAGGCTATACTAGCCAACCCAAGGACATTGGTTACTTTTTCTTTGATGGTGGGTCCTCTTGGGAGAGGACCTCAAAACTGTCTCACCTTCCTATTATGTTCAGGATTTCACTTTCAAAAAATTCATCCCTTCACCTGAATCATTTCTAGGGGGACAGGAAAAGCATCAGTCATAAGCAAGTTCCTTTTCCTTTAGTTCTAATGCAGCTCTATATGAATACAGGCACACTGCCATGGCTCCCTCTGTTCTTTTGTACTCTAGTTATTTACTATCACTTAATCAGAAAATATACCCACTTTTCTGTACATCACTCACCTCAAAAAACAGTGGATTCCCTCTTACTGGTAGTCTTCAAGCAAAGATTTGATGGCCATTTTTTGTATTGATTACAGTGGTCTTTTCTTTTGACGTATGAGCCAGACTAAATAGCTATTCATATTCTCTCTAATTCTAATATTCTTTGATTATATTACATTCATATGTGGATCACTTGAAGGAATTTGATATATTTAATAAAATACTTAACCTAAAGAATTTTATTTTAACCTAATATTTATCCTAAAGAAAATAAAATTTAGAAAACATTTTTAAATGTTTAAGAGACTTTAATGTGGAATGGGCTTGGGCATGTTCTGGTTGGTCACAGGAGGCAGAAGCTTGATGTTATGAAAAAATTTCCTAAACAGTACTATTTTCCCAAAGTTGAATGGGCTTCTTTGGAAATAGAAACCTTTCAATCATAGTCAGGTATAATATAGAAAACATTCATTCTTAGGTATGGATTGGACTAGATGACTTCTGAGTTCCTTTTAAGTCTGACATTCTATGAAGTGGAGGATGCCTGATGATATCTCATGGTTGTCTTAAATGAATATGTCTCTTCATATCTTTTGACCTTTTATCAATTGGGGAATGGCTCATATGCTTATATAATAGATAAAGTTCTCGATATATTTTAAATATGAGACCTCTATCTGAGAAACTGTCTATAAAATCCTCCCTCCCAACTTATTACTTTCCTTCTAATCCTGGCTACATTAGTTTTATTTGTACAAAAACTTTTCAATTTGATGTATTCAAAATTATCCATTTTGTATCTCCCTATGCTTTCTATCTCTTGTTTATTCACAAATTCTCCTCTATATAAATCTGATAGGTAATATGATCCCTGTTCTAATTTGTTTATGATATATCTCTTTATGCCTTGAATACATTTTGATCTTATCCTGGTAAATGGTGTAAGATATTGACATATGTCTAGTTTTTGCCAGATTGCTTTCCAGTTTCCCCTACAATTTTCCCAAATATCAAATTCTTATTTCAAAAGCTCAGATCTTTATTTTTGTCAAACACAAGATCAACATAACCTTATACAATTGATTGTTGTATATCTGTTCTGTTCCACTATTCCATTTTTCTATTTCTTAGCCAGTACCAGTGATCATCACTGCTTAATAATATAGTTCAGAATCTAGTGCTGCTAGACTGCCTCCCTTTACATTTTTTCATTATTTTCTTTTATATTCTTGACCTTTTGTTTTTCCAAATGAATTTTGTTATTTTTCCTAGTTCAATAAAAATCTTTTGGTAATTTAGTTGGGATGACATGGAATAAGTAGACTAGTACAGGTTGGATTATCATTTTAATTATATAGGCTCTGTCCAACTATGAACAAGGAATATTTCTCCAATTATTTAAATCTAAATAGATTTGTATAAAAAATTTCATTATTATATCATAAATATTCATATAATTTCTGGGTTTATTTTTTTCATATATACTCTTTCTACATGTTTTATCCCATCTATGGACTGTTTAAATGAGTTATCTCTTACTATCTCTTTTGCAGAATGTTGTTGATGATATATAGAAATGCTGATGATTTATTTTATATCCTGCTACTTTGTGAAAATTATTAATGGTTTCAACTAACTTTTCAGTTCTCTCCATATAGAATACAGATATATCATCATATCATCTGTAAAAAGAGCTAGTTTATTACCTTTCAATCCATTCTGATTCCTTCAATTTCTTTTCCTTCTTTCATTGCTATTGGTATTCTTGCTTTTCTAATACAATATTAAATAGTACTAGTGACAATGGGCTTCCTTTTTTTCACTCCTGATCTTATAGGAAGGCTTCTAATTTATTCCCTTTACAAATAATGTTTGCTGATGGTTTTAAGTATATGCTTACTATTCTAAGGAAAAAATCCATTTTCCCCTAGGCTTTCAAGTGTTTTTAATAGGATAAGTGTTGTATTTCTTCAAAATTTTTTCTGCATCTATTGATATGATCATATGATTTGTTACTTTTTTGTTAATGCAATCAATTATGTTTATAGTTTTCCTTATACCATCCCTACATACCTAGTATAGGTCCTGTTTGGTGATAATATATAATTTTTGTGATATATTGCTGTTAGTCTCCTGTGAAATAATTAACGCAATTGAAGCCTTCTCCAGGCTCTTATAATTCTAATGCTTACCCTCTGTTAATTATTTCCTGTTTATTATATATATTATAGAGATGTCTATAGAATATAAATATGACATATCTATAAATATCAGTGTTATAGAGATATTCTAGTCATAATATGTTTGCATATTGCCTCCTCTATTAGGTTGTTGATTCCTTGAGGGTAAAGTTGATTCCTTTTGCCTCTTTTTGTATACCCAGTTCTGAGCCTGACATATAGTAGTAGGTACTTAATAAACATTGACTGGTTGATTGACTGGAAGCAATGCTGACTTTGGAGTGTGTACCTGCTTTTGCTACTTATTTCCTACGTAATATTGGACAAGTAACTAGATCTTAATTTCTTGTATGTAAAGTGAGGGTTTTGGATAAGATGTTTTTGAGGTCCCTTCCCACTCACAATTTATGATCCTATGACCTTAGGCATGGTTGAGGCTGTGATGTATTTAAAAATAATTTTCTTTTTTTATCGCCCTTGCACTATGAGGGAAAAAGGAAGCCTGAGATAAATCTTATTTGTGTCATTATTCACTGGGGATAGTCTGAGAAACGAGCTATGACAAGAAGTTCAAATTACGGAGGGAACAATCCAATTAAAATAGCCTTAGAAATGGGCATAAAAATTGGCCTCTTGTTAAAGTAATTACAGCTCTGTTAAATTTCCCTGACCTTTTCACACTGACCGGTATATAGTGGTGATGTCAAAAAAGCATGAATGTGATAACTCAGTTTGGATTTATATAGAGATCTCCTTAAAAAAAAATCCTTAGTACAGATATGGCTATTCCCATTTATAGATGAAGAAACAGATACAAAAAGGTTGTGAATTGTCCCCAGTCACATAGCTACAAGGTCTACAGCTAGTATTCCAAATTATGAATTCTGACATAAAATTTACAACTGTTTTTATTAGCATTCTTATTCCACTTTAACCTGATTTATGTTGGATGCAACCTACTTTCGGCTTGCAAAATTTTGTAAAACATCTGTCTCAAGAGAACTTCTACATTCTTCTTAATTCTCAGAGTAACCAAATTGGGTGTTTCCATGTCCATGCTTCTCCCAGTCATGCCAAGAGATTGTAAAGATCCAACGATGGAAAACCCCTGAAAATCCTTAGCTCATAAAATAAAATTGGCTTTTTTTCCCCCTCCCTTCCAGCATGGAAAAAATATATGGTGGAAAGACTAAGATGGTCACAGTTATTTTGTGACCAGTGTTCAAAAACATGGCAGCAGATTCTGTGTTACTCACCTAGCAAATATCACCCACTCAAGGAAGCCACAGAAATGTTGAAGGAATTGCCATGACTGCCCAGTGGATGGTGGTTTTTTTTTTTCTGAATACCATCAGCCAGGCCACAATCAAACATCTGCCAAAGTCTCCTATCTCTAGCTCTTCTTCCAGAAGAGGATTTGCAATGGAGCCAGCCTTGCTATCCCTCACTGTCATGCCATCATGACCTGCCCCTGGGTCCCAGGTTTTAGTTTACAGTAATTCACTTGGAATCTAGTAATCCGACGCCCTCGATGACCAGCCCGACTCCAACATGCTCAACTTCAGCATTCAGCGAATCCTATCATTACGGTCAGACCCGAGACCTAGCAGATGCTGGCTTCGAGTTGGACACGATGCACAGATTAGGCTGTGACTTTACAAATTAGTCCATGAAGTTGGTTTTTCTCAGCGCATCCTCAGTGAGGAACTATGCTCGAATAGCTTAGCTCTTGGAGAGAGTTTGTGTTTACTTTGTAGTCTGGTTAAATAGCCATTATTAGCCAGAAATGAACCATGATGTCAGTGTGGTCTTTGCGGATTTCCTGATTGGGTGTTTATGGTGGAGACACACTATTAATGGTCTAAGATAGCTAGGAAGATATCCCGTACAATTAGTATCATACGATACTCATTTTTCATTTTCTATTTCCATGGGAATGGAAATTGTACCGTATAGAGATGTTAGAAGGAATGACTGACAGGACTGTGAGGAAATTACTTTGAAATCTTGTGCTACATAAATGTGAAGAGTTTTTGTTGTGTTTTGCTTTTTAGAAAAGCGTGGATAGGATTCTGTACTTGAAATTGGAAGAGGTTTCAGCTTAAATCCTGTCTGATAATTTCCTAGCTATGTGATCTTGACCAAGTCAAGGCTTCACTTCGAGGAAAATGGGGATAATATGTCTGTAGTACTTTCTTCACAGAGTTTTTGTGAGAGTTATTTTGTGAACACTGGTCACAAAATAACTGTGACCATCTTAGTCTTTCCACCATATATTTTTTCCATGCTAGAAGGGAGGGCGGGGAGCCAATTTTATTCAAATGAGAGAATGCTTATAAAGTGTTTTTGAAAACTTTAAAGCATTCTAGAGTATTAAGCTCTTGTTCTTATGACTGAGCATAGTTTATATTAAGTATTGTAAAATATAACAGTTAAGCTGCTTCATTAAGGATATATTCATTCTTTTATTAATATTTTGTGAGTGTATAATTTTGGTATGTAATCCTTACATGGGCAATAGAATAACAATCAGTTGTAATCATAATAGAATTAATGATATGGAGTAGCCCCAATTATTTGTTAAATAATGGTGTATGGGAATCAGTAATCTATAATCATATTATGAGTAAAAATCACAAAGAAAATCTCAAATACCTTGGTAAGATATCTTTGCCAAGGGGAGCTGTGTGCATGTGTCCAACATCCTGGAAGATGTCCAGAGAGTCTGATATTCCAGTTGGCTTTGAAGCTATCAGCAGTGATTTTGGCTTTTGCCATATTGGAACTGATCATTACTTTAGAGCAGTGATTCCCAAAGTGGGCACCACTGCCCCTGGTGGGTGCTGCAGTGATCCAGAGGGGCAGAGATGGCCACAGATGCATTTATCTTTCCTATTAATTGCTATTAAAATTTTTAAAAAATTAATTTCCAGGGGCTCTAAGTAATATTTTTTTCTGGAAAGGGGGCTGTAGGCCAAAAAAGTTTGGGAACCACTGCTTTAGAGAATATGCCTTCTTAAAAAAAAGACCTATGGGACTTCCAGGTTAAGATGGTGGCAAAGTAGAGATAGGGTGATTTTCTCTCCTTACCAACCAATATAGCATACCTCCAAAGGTCAAAAAACCAAATCCAGATGAAAGAAGGGACCCCACAACAGGGTGCAGTATGGAAGGTACGTGGAATTTGGGCACTTCCACACTATAAGGGGGGGAAATAGCTCCCATCAAAACGCAAGCAGATCAACCCTCCCCCACCCCACCCACAGTACCAGAGTCAGAGGCTGCACTCCAGAGTTAGAGTGAGCAGGGGCACAAAATCTAGCCCCTTGGCAGCTGACTGGCACTACTAAGAGATTGCCCCTGAGAGCAGCAAGACCCAAGACCCCAGGAGGCTGGAGAGCTCAGACCTTGGACACGGGAGTGGGGCTGAGAGAGTCATCAGCAGTGCACAGAAAAAAACCCAGAAAAAAGAGGAGGACAAACAATTAAAGACATCCAAACCTTCCCAAAAATATGAAAATGGGTCACAAGATCTTGAAGAGATCAAATCTGAAATCATGAGAAACATGGAAGAGATCTGGCAAGAAAATAACAGTTTAAAAGGCAGAATTTCACAATTGGAAAGTGAGGCTCAGAAATCAAATGAATTGATGAGCAAATTAAAGACCAGAAATGACCAGCTGGAAGCCTTGAAGAGCCAGATAGACCAGACTGAAAAGGTAAACCAAAAGATTATAGCCGAAAACAGGTCTAGCGGAGACAATTTGAGAATTTTTGGTTTTCCAGAAAAATCAAAGACAAATAGAAACCTAGATATTATATTACAAGAAATTATCCAATGAAACTGCCCTGATGTCCTTGAACAAGAAGGCAAAATAGACATTGAAAGGATCCATAGATCACCCTCTACACTAAATCCTCAGAAGACAACCCCCAGAAATGTAATAGCCAAATTCAAGAGCTTCCAAGTTAAGGAGAAAATATTACAAGAAGCCAGAAAGAGACAATTCAGATATCAAGGAACACCAATCAGGATTACACAGGATCTGGAAGCCTCCTCACTATAAGACGGCAATGCTTGGAACATGATATTCAGAAAGGCAAGAGAATTGGGTCTACAACCAAGGATCACCTACCCATCAAAACTGACTATATACTTCCAGGGGAAAGTATGGGCATTCAACAAGATAGAAGATTTCCAAGCATTTGTACAGAAAAGACCAGGACTAAATGGAAAGTTTGATATCCAACCACAAAAACCAAGAGAAACATGAAAAAGTAAATAAGAAAGAGAGGGAAAACAAAGAAAACTCTGACATTTAAATTGCCTTCTTCAAGGGCTTCAATAAGATCAAATTATTTATATTTCTATATGGAGAAATATAATTCTAAAAACTTGTACTCACTATTATAGTAATTAGAAGAATTAGTAATAAGGAGAGGTTAGAGTACTAAATGGTTTAAGATGACGTGGGGGAAAAAAGTGTGGGGGAGAATAGAAGATGGCACCAAGAGTAACTTGAAGGAATAAGAAAAACAGGATAATCTATACCACACAAAGAGGACATGGGAAGGGGAGGAGAGGAATACTATTATAAGGAGAGGAAGAGAGCATTAAAAGAAAATACTTATAAACCTTACTCTCAGCAGAATTAATCTTGAGAGGGAAGAGTAGCTAAATCCATTGGGATATAGAATTCTATCTAACCCTATGGATAAAGTCAGAAGGAATAAAAAAAAAGACCTCTGGCTACCCCGTTTGAGAGGAGGTATTCAGAAGCCCACTCCCCTTTTCAGAGGAGAGGTCTGTACTTTGACTCTATATACCCTGGTGATGCATGAGCACTGGGTCTTGACCAAGCTGGGATAGATTTGAACCCTGACATTTTGTAATTTACAACTTTCTACAATAAATGCCAGTATGGCTCAGTAATTGCTTCCCAGTATCCTTTTAAAATTATTTTTGTGCTGTGTAGAAGTGGGAGATGAAGTGAATCATCTTTGATCCTTGTGAAGGATGGCACTGAGGTATATATATATATATTAAAAAAAAGACAAGACCCTTCAGGATTAACTCTGTACTAAACACAGTTTGAAAAATGCCATTTCCAGGGTGTGTTTAAAAGCAAAGCAATAGACAAAATATCAGATTTAGTTATTCTCCGTCATCTTATTTATGCAGAAGGACATGAGGTAGGTTATATCACTGAACCCTGCAGTCTTCTTTTTGGTCCTGAGTTGTCCACATGTTCACTAAGGACCTGAGCAATCTATTTAAAAGTTTCTTCTCCTCACTTTTCTCATATGTGAAGTAGAAGATGAATACTTACTCCCTGCCTGCTTTCAAGAGGCGAGATAATATCTTTGAGGCACTTTAAGGCCCTCAGAAGAGAGCTGTTGTAGGAAGGGGAGATGAAAGGCTTCAGAGATGAAAGGCTGCTGGTCTTAGGCCCCTTTGGAAGTTGACAGCTTCAGCGAGGTAGGTTTTACAGTCTCTGAACTGTGAAGCCCTTGGTATTCAATTTGTCATATATTCAGGGCTTGAGTTGAAAAAAATGTGGGAGGGGAGTAATGTAATGATTTCTTTTTTCCCTTCTGTCCTCTCTGCCTGGGGAGAAAGAGAGAGGTTAAAAAATAAAAAGGAAAGGGAAGAGATGGGGAGAAAATGGCAGGGAAGTCATTTCTGAGCAGTTTGTTCCAGAGAATCCTCCCACCTGGATCCATTCAGTTGAATTTGATTCAATTACTCCACTAATTTTATTAATTTTTTTAAACCTTATTTGCTGTCTTAGTAATAATTTAAACATAAAAGGGCAAAGACTAGATAATGGAGTTAAGTGACTTGCCCAAGGTCACATAGCTAGGAAATATCTGAGGCCACATTTAAACCCAGGTCCTCCCAACTCCAGATCTGGTGATCTTTATATTTATATTTTAATTAAAATATTTGAAATATTGACTACATGATAAAAATTCAGTATTGAAAATAAACTAATTAAAATATTTAACATTTTAATATTTAATTAATAATTATTTTATTTCCCTCCCACCTCCACTCCTAATGGGAAAAGCAAATTCCATTTTTTAAATTTTCTTTTATTACTAGGAACTTCTATTATAAATTATTCTTCTGGTTCTATTCATTCCACTCAGCACTAGTTCATACAAGTCTTTTCAAGTCTCCAAAATCATTTAATTCCTTATTTCTTAAAGCACAATATTCTTTTACATAGTACATTCATATACAACAATTTGTTCACCCATTCACCCAAGTCATCCCCTTAGTTTACTTTTACCCCACAAGAAGGACTGCTTACAATTTTTTTTTATAAAAGGGACCTTTTCCTTTTTTATCTTTATTAGATATAGGCCTCGTGATGGTGCAGTACTGTCAAAAAGAGAGTTTATTAAATTTTTCTCTGAATCTAAATTGCTTTTCAAATTAATGAACCCATTTCCAGGTCTGTGAATGGTTCATCAATGTGCCCGTTTCCCAGCAACTCCTCCAACTTATGGCATTCTTTTGGGTCATTTTTGCCGATTTAATGGGTATAAGCAAATATGAATCAGACAATGGGCAGACACTTATAGGTCTGCCATATACAGACCTCTGTATTATGGGCTGGAGTAGATTTAAGATGGAACTAAAATGTGGTCCCTGACTTCATGGAGCTTATAGTCTAATGATGGATATTAAAAAGACAGAGAACTCTGATAAAACATACTGGTGAGTTCATTAGAGCATTGGCCCCTAAAAAATGCTGGGAGGAAAGTTTTGGCACCGTCAGAGCCAGGGACATAGTCCCATCCCACATCCTTTAGCCCACCATGGGCTTGTTTCCAATAGAACTATCCTATCCCTTATCATCTATAAAAGGATCAATACTTCACCATTGACTCCTTCCACCTCTAGCCTACTCTTCCTTGTATCTTCTCAGGTGGTTCATCATCCATTTATGACCCAGGTACTCTGCCCAGCTTCCTAGGGAAAATTCCCCTCTCCTTTCTCTTCTCCTTCCTTCTCCCCTATCTCATCTCTCGGCTTCCCCAGGTAGCTCACGGCTTCCTCGGGTACCTTTCACATGATGCTCTGTGATCTGGAGGAATGGTCCCCAGGAGCCACACCGCCCTCGGAGTGAGTTGCACAGGATTACTTGGCATGGGTGGGTGGCAATATGAATCTAAGACTTACTATATTATCTCCACCACACCTCCCCCAAAATCCCTAACCTTCTTTGGAACTTCTCTACTTCTATCAATGCCTGTCTTAGATTTGTTATTAAAACAGAAAATGAAAGGATTAAAAAAAAACCAACTCCTCAAGTCAGGAGGTCCTGGTTTCAAATGAAGCCTCGGACATTTCCTAGTCGTGTGATCCTGAGTGAGTCATTCAACTCCAATTGCCTAGTATTGATTCTAAGACAGAAGACAAGGTTTAAAAAAAAATGAATGTGAGGTATTTATTATGTGTGGCAATGCAGTACTCTATGAATTTTATTGGCCAGCCCAAATCACTTTCCACAAATATCCCTTATAACTGATACCCAGTATACCAAACATTTACTGCCATGGAACAGGGACATCATATGGGGAAGGGGGGAAGCATAAGATAATTGAGAAGTGTATTTTTAACTTCAGTTGCACTTTTCTAAGTATTTTATGTAATTCCAAGTCTCCAAAGGCAAGCATAAAAAAGTATAAAATTAAATTCTACTTCATCTAAAGTCCTTGCAAGGTAAGTGCTGCTTGAGACCATGCCTATACTAATGTCATTTGAAATTTTCAAGTTAATCATAATGCAATGAATTCCCCCGTCCACTTTTGTTATATTCAAATCCCTCAGTTTGTAGGGATTTTTTGCCTTTTTTCAAATGTGCAAGATGGATTGATCCTAAACAATGCAGTGGGAACCTTGCACGAGTAGGTCCTGGTGCAAACCCAACTCATTCAAAGTGATTCCAAGATCACAGATCCTGTTAGAGGTCTCCTAACCCAGCACACTCATTTTACAGATGAGGAAATGGAGCTGCAGAGACAGGACTGACTTAAAGCCACAGAGCCAGGGCAGCACTCTTTCCACTGCACCACACTGCCTCCTGGTGGCTAAACTTTGCCTTTCCATGTGAGCCTTAGAGTTGGCTAGTTCTCACTATTTTAATGCAGCACCGATTTGTAAGGAGTATTTTAGAGGCAGGAGGCGAGGATTCAGTACCGAACAGGCATGATTAGAGAGAGATGCTTATTTAGGAACATCCTAGAAATCTACACATAGACGGCTGCTCCCGATGTGAACAAGGAGAAGCTAGAAGTCTGCCCAAACACAACCCACTCAGACTTATTTCAAGAAAATGGCCAGGAGGCAAAATCAAATCTAAATGTAAGGAAGGGGAGGAGGATCAGGAATATAACGTGTGGGGCTTAAAATGGGCCTTAAGCAGGACAAGTCAAGTCTGGGTAGAACTCCAGCTCAGCCTCAAAATACTCTGGGTACCCCTCGCCATCCCTCGAATCCTCAGCCTTCCTCTGATTTTGTTCCAATGTACGTGAATGTCTCGTAGCTTCTCCCTTAGCTTTTCCTGCCTAGAGCTATTTTACATCTCTTTCCTCATCCCAGGACACTTGAGTGATTGTACATCTCGTAGGTCTGTTTCCTGCAGGCAAATATAATAAAGCCATGAGGCATTTCTGACATATAGAAATGAGCTAACTACTATTTGATAAATAGAATGCATTAAGAGAAGAAAAAAAAAACCTTAATAGAAAAATTAAACCACCTACTCTTTGAGTCCTTTACCTAAAAATCTGCCTTCCATTTTTGTTTTAAAACATTTTTTACAAATATCAGTTTCTTTCATCCTTTATGTCTTAAGAAAATCTCAACATTCTTAAATACAAGTTATTCTGCCAGATTTCCCCTTTGCCAAGTTGCTTTCTCAGATATTCAGTAAGGCATCACAGATATCACAGGATAAGGGGCTTTAACTCCTTCAGGCTTTGGTCAGGAATGGGATACAGCAACAGCAATTCATGGAACTTTTGAAGAAGTTAAAACTGCTTCCCAAATTGTTTAACTTAGCCAGGAGACTGTAGTTATTTGGGAAATAATCTTTACAACAAATACCAAGATATATACAGAATCAATTTGACACATAACAACAAAAGCCATTTCCCCCAAAATGGTCACAAGTTGTGTAAGGTTTTCAAAAGAAAGGCAAATTAAAAACCATATGAAAGAAATCACCAATAATAAGAAAAATTCAAATATAATTCTGAGAGGAAAATGGCAAATGTCAGTAGAGAGAATGTGGGAGAACAGACACCGTAATGTATGGTTGGCTTTGAATTAGGTCAGTAATTCTGGAAAAATAACTTAGAAATTTATCCAAATGTTATTAACTGTACATACCATTTGACTTATGGATGCCTCTATTGGGTATATATCCTCAGAGGCCAAAGAGAAGAGAAAAAGGACCCAAAGGAGCAAAAACAAGTATAGTTGCCAATATGATGGCACATTCACTGGGGAAAGGGGAGGTAATTTAAGATGCCTTCATTTCTACAAATGTTTAATAAGAGAAATAGCCTAGAAATTACATTCAAAGTAGATGTATTGAAATTGAAGAGAACTTTTCTATCATGATTTATAGCATCTCAAAGTGAAAAAAAAATTTCACCCTCACCAAAATCAAAAGCACATGAGCACCTTAGCACCTTAAGTCACTTTGTCAGAAGGCAAGGAAGAATGTGTAACAGTGGTCTCTATAAGCAGAAAATAAGACATAGGGTGTTTTAAAACATTCCCCCCCCAGACTTAATATCCTCTAATTCTCCTAGATCCTCAGAAATGTATTATCAGTGTTGTCAAACACTAATAGAAATAGATGTCTATTATATAATATATAATTATATAATGTAATATAAAATAATAATTATATAATATGTGAATATTATATATTATATATAATAGATGTCCATATATTGACTTAGAAAACCATAAACTAATGATATCTATGTTTTATTATATTTTTATCTAATTTGTTAAACATTTCTTGATTACATTTTAATCTGATTTGGGCTGTATTTGGGAGATTTTGGGTAGTAAGTGCATGAATGTGACATATCTTAGAAATGATTACAAATTCCTCTTCCACATTTTTTAAAGATGGCAAACCCACCCAAATACCATTGCTCTCTAGTTAACAGAGAGTTCATCATTTAGTGAACAACCAAAACAAAGTCCAATAGATTCTTGAAGTTACTGGAGAAACTGGGAGATTAAGACTTTTTAAAATTTTTGAACTGTAGAGTAAAATAAAAATTATAAACTTATTACAATAGTATTTTTTGAAATGTTTATTTTGAGCCACTGCAAAAACAAACACAATTAAGTGCAACTGGAGTTCATCATTTGGAAACTGAATATACCATGAAATTACTGAATAGCAAAAAATGCCACTGTTACAAAATACAAGACTGAATTACATAAAGAATTACTGTTTTCAGTATACATTAAACTAAGATTGAGAATTACTTTAACACTGCACAATTAACAAAAATAGCAAATCCAATTAATATTAAATACTATTCAAACATAACAATGAACTTGTAGAACTTTAACTTCACCTGTACAAAAGGAATGTACACAGATGTTAGAAACAGAATGAGAGTAGCTAATACTGCATCCATCTCTTTAAAACAAGAATACAGTAAATGCTTGAAAAAGTTTCTTGCTGACATTTATATAGCATTATCTTTTCCACCCAAAAGAAAAAAGCAGCCAAGAAAGAAACCAAGAAGTTTTTTGTTTTTTGCTTTTAGTACTAATAATCATCAATATCCTCTGATTTGTATAAGCTTCTTGTGCTGGTGACAGGATTTGTAATTTTGGGTGCTCTTCTACACCTAGAGGATGAACAAACAGCTCCTTATTTCCATTCTACCCTACCCTCCCCTCCACAAAAAGTAATGGAAAGTTACCTTAGAAAAGTATAAATTTTGAAGTATGCTATATTAATAGTTTGAATTACTGACAATATAAGATCTTGAAGAATAATTTTTGCTGAACCAGCACCAAATATAGACATTGATGAGATAGTACTTCCAAACAAAGTTTAGTTCTAATTCCTTCAAGGCCATGTAAGTGAACTACTCATTTTTACATTACTAAATGGCACATTTAGTAAGCAAATTAAACCTTTCACAGCAGCAAAATAAAACCCATTATTTAGGCTAAACTAAAGCTTTATAGATAATTTATTTAAATTTTGCAAGCAGTTTTAAAAAACACTACACCACATGTATCCATAAGACTTTTGTTGGCAAGGGGATTTTGAATTTTTTCCCAATCCTTTAATTCTTATCCAATTTTGGGATTCTCTTCACAGTTTTGAAGGAATCATTCTTTTTACACAAAATAAAGAATCTTCAAATAAATCAGTTACTAATTTTAAACATACCAAAAATATGACAAATTTTGTTTTATGAAAGTGACCATCTAAAAGAACCAATCTTAGCAATACTTTAATCAATCTGAAAATAATGATGTACTAAAGCATAACTCATTTTATCTTCAGTCTTTTTCGATTTTTATTTCCACACTTCTTGTAATGGCTCGAGATGGAACTGATTTACAAAAAATTCAACTCAATCCAAGTCACAACTTTAAGTAGGTCAGAACATGTCCTCACATTTTATCAGGATCAAAATTCTCACAAGTCAGACATTTTATGAAATTAGAACATCAAGCAATTTTTGTCATTTAAAAACACTATGACAGCTGTCCTCAACAGAGTTCAAGCATAACTTAAGTCAAAATTAACTGGAATATGAGTGGAAAAAAATCACATACACACACAAACACATATGCACAGAGGAATCTTTAAGAAAAATGATCTTGAATTGTGGGATTGGTTAAATATACTGTTTGAACCCTTTTATTTTCTTTCTATGAAGAAACTTAACTAATGCCTCAATTAACATCTATTTAAAAATGAGGTCTATGTATGTCATTGTCCTGATAAGTATGAAATGTCCATTCTATTTTTTACTATTGATAATCATATTTATTAACAGCTCTGTACTTCTGGTTAATGGATTTCTGAATTCAGTAATGTTCCATTGAACTGTAAGGGAGGCAAGGACATAAGCAGAATCTAACTGGAAAACAAGAATTACTGAGAAAAATATAAAAATCTCCATCTTAGGAAAAAAAAAAGATTTGCAAAGCAATTAGTTCTATTGACACTTCAGAATAAAACAAATTCAGAATTTTGGCTGGCTGCTGATTGACTATGCATGTTAAATGCAATGATAGATTTTTTTAAAATATAAAGATATGAAAAATAAAATCTAAAATATGACACGCAATTTATGTACTTCATGGTTAATAAAAGAAAACAATCCTAATAATAGCCCACTGGTGCTTTATCTCATTGTCTATAAAAGTAATAAAAACCCCACCTAACATTTCCTGCATTTCTGAGTCCAATAAAAGAAGAAAAAACCCTTCAAGATGAAATAATAAAAATAATAAGAGTTTGGTGTATTTCTGGCAGTTTTTCTCTATAAAACATTCTCAAAGTTTGCCACAAAACCTCAAAAGGTATTCAGATACTTTTTAGCACTTTGCTTAAAAAAAATAAGAGAACTTCACTATAACAATAATACTTTCTCTTTGCACATATTTTATTAATGAATATAAGTGTTCTGAGAAAAGGCCATGCCTTTTATATTCTGTGCATATTTAATGCTCAAGAAAAAAAGACAATAAAAACAAAAGTACCCACAATGAGGAATGTACTGAAGGTCTTCCATCTACTGGGAAAACTCAAAGCAGAATTTAAAACTTAGATGTAATATGATGTAGATCTCCAACTCATTAGCATGAATTAATTTTTCAGTTTACAATGACAAGTAGTAAGAAATATTTCATCCAAATTGTTGGTATTGAAGTACTATTTATAGGGGAAAAAAAGGATATAAGGTTTCAAAAAAATTTTAAAAGAGAAACATCACATTTTCTGGAATTTCAGGAGGTCTTATCTTTTCTGAAAAAATGTGATCAGACTATATAGTGTTGTTAAAATCTGTCAGTCAACTCTATGACTATTCTTTTCTAAGCATTGTCCACTATAGCACTGTCTTTAAATTTAGGGAACCTATTTTTTTCAGTGTTACATTATAGGGTAAACTCAGAAATTTAATATGTAAATATAGCAACAAAGAGAAATCAAAACTCTTCTTGATGTGATATCAGATTTTAAAGCACCTGTATAATGTTCGATAGTAAATTCTTCCTAAGAGAAAAATAAAATAAAATGAATTCATGGAAATAGGGCAAAAATCATTTGCAACACCAAGGGGATGCTCTACTTATACTCTCTCACATACATACTGAAACTCCAACATAAATTGGCAACATTGGCAAATAAATTGTTTTACTTGATTAAAGATTATGAAATCTATTACCTCTGTTGTTTTAAATTTTTAATGTATCTGCTATTTAATAAATTATGTTGTTCTGTTTCAAGCAGTTACAGTAGGAAGTTTGATAATACCTTAACTATGAAAAATAAAACTATGATTTAAAAAGATTGGCCAAATGACAAATTTTTCCAGAAGAAAAAACTAGCTTCAATTTTATTGACAACTTATGTCAAATTAGTCATTAATACTATTTTTTTCCCAAAGGGGCATATATGTTGCAAAATTGTAGCAAGTAAAAGTGTTATAAATCTCAGCTGGCTAAATTCTATTAACAGCCATCTTGGTAATAAAAGAGTATTCAATAAATCACAAATGCAGTTTTTAGCAGCACTAATTGGACACGATGAAAATCCTGCTAGACAAAGTCACCTGAGAGCTTCATCATCAGACTTTCCTTCATATACTAATTTCTAAATCTGAACATAACAAACATATATGGATAGAAGAATAAATGAAGATAATATTCCAATACAGATTACAAAGATATGAACTAGATTATCATATTGTGTATATATCACAAACAACTCAAAAATGTTATTTTTTTCACCTTCACCTATTCTAACAATGTTAATGTTTGCTAGTTACATTTTTATCCTGCATACATCTTTTCACTCAAAAGGAGGAATAAAATTAGACAGTGGCTGGATTTGTTTTATGCATTTTCCAAGATCCAACAAAACAGAGGTTTGCATCTCTCCTCATCTGAAGCCTTTTCCATCATTTCATAATATTTAAGAACTGCCTGCAAGAGGTCTCCCACTTTCCACTCTTTTTCTCGTACTCTTTTTGAAAGCTAGCAAGAAAAAAACAAAGAAAAGGGTTAGCCAAAAATCTGACAGCTATGAGATGTTGTTAAAACACTATTTTTTTTTTACTGCTAAGAATCCAAACATAAGAATGAATATCAACGAAGTTTTCCTCAAGCTAAACACCTTTCCTTGCTGGTGTCTAAAGGCACATCTTCTTCAATGAATGGCCCTGTGGCTCAGGTGACACAGCTATATAAAACCTAGTACTTCAAAAACTAGTGCAGAGGATGCATAAAACAGGAAATTCTTAAACTAAAGAGTTTTGTCACACTCTCAATTAAGTACAAGAACTCATAATAAAAGACATCAAAGCATAAATAAAAGAGATTTTCCTTTCACAACACAGAATGTAGTTACGAAAAGGTATATATATATATATATAAACCCCAACTGAAAAGTTTTTGTGGTTATATAAAATGTGATCAAGTTTAAAATAACAAAAATGCCAATTCTACCACATTATCTTCATTCTTAATTTCTACCAGAGAGAATATTTTTTGAACTCAGACCCTGAAAGTGAGTTCCCACCTGTTGCCACTCTACTTTAACAATCATGACTTCATCTCTTCCAAAAAAGGACAAAGTGGGGGGCATCAGTAGATTGAGAGCCAGGCCTAGAGACAAGAGCTCCTGGGTTCAAATTTGACCTCAGACACTTCCTAGCTGTGTGACCCTGGGCTAGTCACTTGAACCCCACTACCTAGCCATTATTGCTCTTCTGCCTTGGAACCAATACACAGTAGTGATTTTAAGATGGAAGGTAAGGGTTTAAAAAAAAAAAAAAAGGACAAAGTAGAAATTTGAGGCAGACTCTGTTAGAAGGATGTCAGGAGGGCAGCTCCTTTGAAATCAACTACCTACTAGTGTTATTATTTATTCTCTCTGCTACTTGAAAAAAATATTTATTAGGAGCCTATTAAAAGCCAGGCACTGTACTAAGCACTTGACAAATATTATCTCAATCAATTCTCACAATTCTATGAAGTAGAAACTATTTTCATTGTCATTTTACAATTAAGGAAACTATGGCAGACAATTCAGTGATTTGCCCAGAGTCACACATTTAGTTAAATATCTGAGGTTAGATACCAACATGGGCCCCTAAGCAGCCTACTTCTTTTCAGGTTTTCTACATACTCCTAATACTCCTATTAGTAAAAAATTAGTAGTAGTAGTAGTAGTAGTAGTAGTAGTAGTAGTAGTAGTAGTAAAAAACTATTATTAAGTAAAAAAATTTAAAACATAAAATATCTTGAAACTACAAACAACATTTACTTTTAGAAGATATTATTCTGGTGTGTCTATATTGAATCACAAATTTGTTTTGTAAATCACAATTTTTAACTATCTGTGGGTGATTCTCCTATTTCTTTTTGATTTATATTTTACATAATGCCTTCCCATAGCACTGTGTGCATTGTAAATATTCATTACATTTTTATCCCTCCCACTTTTCTTCCTTGATGCCATCAAGAGAATAAAAATGAAATACAACTATGATGTTAAGCACCCCACTATTACAATAAAAAATATTTTTATCTAAGAAGAAATATAAGAAACTGACAGGCAAAGAAACTGAAGACTCTGTTATGTGCATTGATCCATGAATACTACAATTCCCCCCCAATGAATGCTACCCCAAAATTCACTATTATGGTTGCCATGGTTTTTTGGGTTTTTTAAATTTTACTTCTACAAAAATGCTAATGAGAGGAAACTGACTATTTATTTACACTGATAGAGCCAACCAAATTAAATCATGTCTCTCAAAAGTTAAGCCCTAGAAGTTTGATCTTGATGAATTTTTACTAATCCAATATTCTATTCATTTCATTGAACTTGGGACTGCTATCATAAACTAATTTTAAAAAGACTATTAACCAATGTTCCATATCAAAGTTTCTATAGCATATCCCAAAACAAAGCAGGTATGTAAACTGGTTTGCAAGTTCTATCTTCCCTATTATTTCTGTGTTCTTTTTGCATAGGAATTTGTAATTTTATAACTTTATTTTAGTTACTTATTCCCCCAAAGAGGACTTGGTACGTACACGTACACACACATACATACACACACGTCTATAAAATATTTCATATCTCCACACTCAGGGCTCAGATTTTTAAATTTAGATAATATGGTACTTTAAGCGAAAAAGCACTGTCATAAAAACTATCTCATTTGAACTACATAATAACTCTGTGAGATAGGTAGCATAAGTACCATTATTCCCATATTTCAGATGAAAAAACTGAAACTGCAACTAGCAGAGCCAGAATTTCAAACACAGATCATGTGACCCCAATTTCTAGTTTTAAGTTCAATATTCTTCTTACTATAGAAATACTGATTTTATTTTTTAGGAATGTCTAAAATGTATCTCTATAAAACATGTAGAATATAATTTTTATTGCACAAGTTTACTTAAGAAAATCTTCTGGCTATTTTTATTCAGGTTTTAGAGATGAAATATGCTTTATAAACACTAGGTGTTTAATAAATGACTGTAATAAGTTCAAAGTAGTGGAACTATCTGCTCAGCTTAAGAGTGAGAATAAAAATATCTTTACACTGAAAAATACAAACTAAAAATATATGAAGCCTATTGTGTTTATAGCATTTACTTCTTTATCTAGCTACCTATATCAGCTTTCCTTTGGCTTCCAGCTTCATCATCACCAACAGTAATGGGAAAATGAAGTGGTTAGTAAATTGAATCACTTGAACCAGAGCAGAGGAGGAAGGGTAGGAGAGAAAGAAAAAGGAACTAAGGTGTGTTTGTGTGTCTGACATGCATTCATGCATGTGTGTATGGTAATGGGAGAAGTGGAAGGCTGTATTTAAGGCGCATGCTAGGAGTTTAGAGAAAGGATTTTAGCAGGCAGGGGGCAGAGGAGGAACAGTCTGGAAGGGACGACTGTTAGAGTGAGTGACATCCTGTGCTAGCAGGGAGCTCTTCCTGTCCTGAAGGGAGAGGAAAGGCTGGCTTGCTAGAGCCTGTCTGTGGAGAAGGAAAAACCCTAAAATCATCTTGGGAGGTTCTCTGTTTGACTGGAGAACATGTAGCAAAGGATCTGACTATACCTGCTGTGTTTTTATCAACTTTCCAGAAGGTTTTGTCTAAAATCCTGTCAGTTTGGCTTTGAGGTTTTACCTCAGGGGTCAGACCCACTGGGGTTTGGATTTAGCCATTTTGAGAACAATCATAATGGGTTTTGGAGACAGCTTCTGAACTCAACCAAACCAACTACGGAGGGTCATCGATAGGCATCTTAGCCAGCTCTTTTTGGGGAACACCTAGGTAGAAATAGGGAGCTGGTAAGTTAGCTTGGAAGAATGGAAGACTCCCTTTTGCGGGGGATGTAGATCCTTCAGAGTCAGGGACACCTTCTGATCCTGTTGGTATCTTCTCTGATTTTATAGAACTGATTTTATAGAACTTTGTCTCCAAAGTGTTTTGTCTGACTGGCTCAGTAGAAAGTGATTCAGCTTTACTCTCACTAGCTGGGAGCTAGAATAACCCAGGGACCATGGCTGGGTATTTAGGGAGTTCTCTAAGTGGAAACTACATCAATCCACTTGAGTTCTCCTGTTAGCCTTCTGATTAGCTTAGCTACATTCTGTATTGGGTTTTTTTCAGTATATACTGTGAGTAATATTCTTTTGACTATTAATTATAACTAAATTATAATAAAATTAACTTATAACCAAGTTGTGGTCATAAACAATAAACACCTTTTCAACTAAACAACTTGTCAAGCAGAACCAAATGGCCTTGAATTATTTGTGGAGAAATGACATACATAAAAGAAATTTTCTTATAAGAATTTTCAAAATAAGAAATTCTTCTTAAATTTACATTTAAATGTTTTTAAAAAGATAGAAACAGAAAACATAGAATACAAGATTTGTAATATTAGAACACAACTTAATACCACAAGTTGATGAAATTCAACCATCAGGATTGTGTTATCAAATGGCACACTTAATAAGGTAATGACTCTCCCATAATAATTTAAATTACAGCACTAAAAAGATAAACTATAAAGCTAATGGCTTCAACTAAAGCTTATTATATTTGCCCAAGTCCTGACATGTACAAGATTAATTTATCACTGATTCAAATGCTAATGATCAACTGGATAAATTTCAAAATTTTTCATTAAAAGAAGTTTCTTCATTAAGAGAAGTCTTGAAGATTTTGTTTAGAATATACCCACTAACAATATAAAATTATAAAATAAGATTAAAAGGGAAAATTATTATAATTCTGAAACAGAAAATTTATATAGTTCTAAAACAGAACAACAGAAAACTGCAGTTAACTTAAGTTTCTTGATTCTTCCTTCATGGTGAATCTATTGGTGATATCTGGCCATAGAAATCACCTTTACCAAAACATGACAATGAAGGACTGATGGATGGATAATGCTAACAAGGTCTGCAGTACTCTAACAGCACTCACCAGCATGAAATCTTTCCTTGCAGAGTCATGGAAATAAAGCTGTTCCACCTCTGCCTCAGAGGCAGCCAGCCATTGAAGGGCAAGCCTCAACTGAGGATCCACACTGCATGGAGCCATATCAATATTCACTATTAGTAGTTTCTTCCCAACTTTCTCCAAACCTAATATTTAAGACAAAACAATTATAAGGTAAAAGACATCAACCAAACTCAAAGCACTACATTTTCCAAATGTTTATAAATAGATTCTATAATGATTCTAAAAAAAAAAAAGATGAAAGGAATCTATTTTTTTTCTAAACCAAAAGTGCACCTCTTACAAACTGCAGCATTTCTGTGAGTAATATTCTTTCGACTATTAATTATAACTAAATTATAATAAAATTAACTTGAAGCAGAAAAGTTAGTTCCCATTATACATTTCTTCTCCTGCACGGTTACAGCTAAAGTAGAATATATCCCTTTGAAGCTCTGACCACTGTCTGATGGGCTATGAATAACAAGATCACAGTCTAAAAGTCACATTTACAAGTCAAATACATCAAAGAAAAAAAATTAGTCACCAAAAATACTAAAACAGGGAATATACAGTACATAAGAGGAACAAGTCCCTGTTAATTCAAAAAACTGTGTTTCAAACGAGCTGACATATTAAAACTAACTTTACTGGGTAGCTAGGTGGCTAGCCAGGAGGTCCTGGGTTCAAATCCGAATTCAGACACTTCTTAGTTGTGTGACCCTGACCAAGGCACTTAAAACTCCTAGATCTTAAATGTTGGCCTTTATTGTCTAATCCTTTCTGCTTTTCTGCTTTGGAATTGATACTTTGAATCAATTCTAAGACAGAAGGTAAGAGGTTGTTTTTTTTTACTACTTTCATACTAAACTGGTAAAATGAATGCATATGAAATGACTTTACAAAACTAGTAATTAAATTAGATTAGTTACATTTTGAAAAAAGAAAAGGAAAATGCCTAGGAAATTAATGTTCTGGAATAAAAATACATAACAATATCCTATCAATTTGAAATGCAAGAACCAGAAAATATAGATTTTAAATTTGAGTATGGAGTAAATCCAAGCTCTGCTACTAACTAGCTCTATGACCTTGGAAAGGATATTTGAGGCTATAGTTGTCTCAAATGTAAAATAAATTAGTTTGGCTAGTTTGCTTCCAGCTTTAAATGTTAGAATGTTAAATCCATAAAATACATAATAAGCATACACATATATTATGAACACAGAGTCAGAATTTTAGTGCCAGATGGGACCTCAGATATTATCTAATCCTAATTTTATAAATGAAGAAAATAAAACTCTGGTCGTTTATGATTTACCTAAGATGAGAGAGTAGTAAACTAAATTTAAGTACTTCCTTTATAAGTTCCACTATAAATTGGGCAGAGCCAGAACTAGACCCAATGTTTCTTAGTTCCCAGTCTTCAGTTTTTCCCATTATATCAGATTGAAGATCAAATAAAGACCACCATATACAATCAGAAAACAACAGGTCTCCAGGTAATAAGATATGGAAAACTCCCTTTCTTGATTCCAGCTGTTACAAAGTAGTGAGTATAAAATCCATTACTGTCTTCATAAGACTAACTACACAATAAAAACCATAATTAACTAGAATACAATCATACTATTCAATTAATTGGAAATTTTCTGTGTTAGACTGGGGGGAAAAGCAACCCCTCTCTACCACCACATACACAAAAATACAAGCTACTTTCAAAGATTTTGAGAAAAAAAATATCTTTGATCAGAAAGAATATATTCATCCCAAACTACCTATTTCTATATCTATATTATACTATCAAAATTGAAACAGTGACCACATAGACATAGTAAAAGATCCTCAAAGGAAAATTCAATTATGTTCATTGTATTATAATCTAAGATAAGAAATGCATAAGTTTATTTTTAAAATACTTTTCCAACAATGATTAAACCAAAAAAGATTTCTGGTTAATCCTCAATCTGAAATTTCAATAAATCAAAATATCCACATCCAGATAAAGTTAAATGAATGCTGATATATTGTTTAATGTTTTATGTACATTGGGTACCCTTGAAGGCATTAGAATAGGACTCAGTGAAGAAGTAATAATTCATGCCTGTATAGAATTTCCTTCTCTAGTTAGATAATACTTTTAAGGTCAAATTTGACTTCCTCTATTAGGATATCTAGTAGACTCTACTTGTTAGTTATAGTTGACCGTGTATATAGGCATTAGAGGTCATGGGCTTTTACTGCTGGCTCTTGGATTTTGTTTCCTGTGAATTTCTGGGCATATCTACTATTTTTCTTTCTCTCCCAAGTAAAGACTCTATGGTATTTTTAACCCTTTTGATTAAATTTGCAAGACTCCAAGCAAATAGATTTTCACCAATAATTATCAAGTATATTCCATCACAGGCTAGGAGACTGTCATTTCTATTATCATAGTAGGACTGGGGAAAAAAATACTGACATGAAAATATAATGTAACTCTTCAAAAAATTATATTCCAAGACTATTACAAAAAATGACTCTTTTACCTGAAAAGACTGCTGACTCTAGGAAGTTGCATCAAGTATCTATACAACATGGAATGTAGAAGTGAAATAAATATTTGACTACTGTTTAAAATAATGTGAGTTTGGAGGTGAGTGGAAAAGAAGAGATTAAATGAGGTAAACATGTCTGCTATCATTCATAAGCTGAAATTCCTGAGTTAGAAAATAAACCCACTTTACCATATTTTTATCTTCTGGTTAAGAATAAAAGACCATGCTAACATTATGCCATGATTATAATAGAATTAAGCTTTTGTGGTGGATTTTTAAAATTTCAGGGATATCCTCATTTTTTTAAACAAAATATTATGTGAATTATGATTACTCTTAGAAGAAACAAATAAATATCATAATATTTTAGAGATATATTAACATGAATTTAATTTAGAAACCACTTACCCTACTTCACAGAGAACTTAAAATTACATAACTAATATTCAATCAAGAATATTTGGGGACTCGATATGATTTACATAATCAACCTTCATATTGTGTAATTTATTTGACAAAAAGAACAAATGAGCATAAACAAAAAATATTTTAAGAAATATCAGAATAATAGAAAAGTATTTGATAAGATATTAAGTGCCATACAATGCCAGATTTATTTACTGTAAAATGCATTACCTTCTATAACATGTTTATGTTCTTCATCTTTATCATCTGCTCCATCACTATATTTTGAAATTAAAAGGCATATATTAATAAAACTTTAACCAACAATATAAAAAAGCTAGTTCTAAAACACAATCATGAATGTGAAAATGGTAAGGTAGGCAATGTTTAAGAAAAAATAAAGAAATAACAATTAAAAGGAAGCTTTGCTTCTCACACCATTTCATGTTATGATCTGTCAATGGATTCCAAAGAATAGGTAATCAGTGACCCAGAAATCCTACCTTAATGTGACAAATATCCAAGTAATTTTAGACATAGAATTCAAATGCAAAAGTAGTCTACAATGTTTGTCTTAATATAAGCTCTTAAAAGACAAGGTTTGAGCTTCACTTAGTAGTTTTATATCACGGCGTGAACATTTACTTAGGCACTCAATACATGACAACATTGATATTTTCTTCAGAATAAAGAATGTTCATTTTTCTTACACTTGAAAGCAACCCATGCCAAATAAAACCTGCATGAACTGAAGACAAAGGAAAAAAATAGAAATTCTGTAGGAAGTAAGATCTTCTTTAGAAAATAATAATTGATAGATTAAAAAAGAGCAAGCAAAGCATGCAAAAAAGATAACTTACTTTTTTATAATTAGATGTCATTCATAATAGGCATAGCCATATCTCATTAAATGTAAGTTCATTAGGCAAAATCATGCCAAGATTAAGAAAAAAGCAGGTTGATATTCATGTGCATGGGTACATTCATTTATAAGTATAATTTCATGCATTAGTAATGAAAAACTCATCTGTTTAAATTTCTGGACTAGACCAACCTGTCTGATGTTGGAAAGGATAAATTCTCCTCATACATATCTCCTTCTAAACCAAGACTGCTCCAGCTACTGCTGTTACCATTACTGCCAGAGAAGAAGAGAACAGAGCTGAACTAGAAAATGAACAGTAGATCTAAAATAAATCTTGCTTTTTCCTTCAA
This sequence comes from Gracilinanus agilis, assembly GCF_016433145.1. NCBI lineage: Eukaryota > Metazoa > Chordata > Mammalia > Didelphimorphia > Didelphidae > Gracilinanus > Gracilinanus agilis. Next base: position 589,553,104 of record NC_058132.1, on the reverse strand, counting down.
AGCTGTTTCTGTCCTTATATACAATGAGAGAGGCAGAGGTAGCTAGTTGGCACAGTAGATAGAGCTCTGGGTCTGGATTCAGCAAGACCTGAATTCAAATCTGGCATTGGACACTAGCTGTGTGACCCTAAACAAGCAACTTCGCCTCTGTCACAATTTCCTTAACTGGAAATTGGGGATAATAACATCACCTACCTCACGTTTGTTGTGAGGATAAAATGAGATATTTGTAAAGCCTTTAGGAAAGTGCCTGGCAAAAAATAAAGGCTTGTTCCCGATCCCAAATCCCTAATGATGTCCTGCAACTGTCAAAACTGACTAGAACACCAAAAAGAGAAGTAATTAGGGATAGCTGGTGTTATCCTAAACAATAATGTGCAAAGACTATTATTTGGGGTGGTGATGTTTGTTTTTTTTTTCATTATTTGACTCTGTTTTCCAGGGAACTAGAATGGCACCTTATAGAATAGAAAATGAAGGAACTTTAAGTAACAGGTTCCATGGTGTACAACTAAGCTTCAGACAAATTTTTAATTAAACCATCTTCAATGTGAGTATAGTTTAGAAAAGGGGGGAAAAATACTAAAATAGAGCTTAAAACAAGACTGCCTTCTGATATACTGTGTTATTTATAAGTACTGCAATTACATAAGCAACTATCAGTTCATATTTTATGTGTAAATTAAGAGGTAAATGGTAACAATAACATTTCCAGAGTAAAAATCTGATAAAGTGAAATCACAAATGAATGGAACCCATATAATACACATTTACTGTAGTTTGGGGGTTGGCTAGTCTTTAATATGAAACAGATAATTTGTTATAGCTACATGCCTGCTACCTAATAAAAAGGAAAAAAAATTGCAGTGGCCGTTTCTAAACAGGAAAATAATTGTGTTCTAAATTGCAACAAAGCAACTACAAAGAAAATAGCAACTGCACCTAGAAACAAAATTAGATGCAATTCCTTACAGAAACTTTCAACATGCAATTTTAAAATCTGAGTAATTAAAATAATGAATCTATTAGCTTATAATAAGTAGTTATAAAACATTTCTCAATCTAAATTATATCTGCAGAATATTTCTTCTCATCATAAAACAATATTTTCGAATATATTTTATTTCTAAAAACATGAATAGTTTAACATGTAACATAGTTATAACAAAGCTATACAATTAATTCTAGAATCTAGAATCACTGTGAGCTTTTTAAACCACTCATTATTTTTAAACATTTCTATTTACTCTAGTTTGTAATTGGTACTATAAATAAGTCTATGCTCACATCACTGTATATTAAGAAAGCAGTTCAATGTTGAGTATCATGAGAATATTATTCTTATTATTATGCATACCATTCTTCTATAAGTCAAGCCCAAAATTTTAAGAAGTTTCTTAGAGCAGAGCCATACAATAAACCAATTTTACTCTATACTTAAAAATGGTAAGCTATGATCAAAGTGAATGCTCTATCAATACTTATTGACTAATTTCTAAGTTCACCAGACTTTTTTGGGAACAAAGTGCTTAAATAGACATTATCAATATTTAAACATGCACCTCATTCTGGGGATGTAGCTTAGCTATTTTTGTGAGTAAGAAATATGTGAATGGAACAGTATTTATTAAGTGCTTACTCACTATGTGAGCTCCCCACTCAGGCCCTCTCTTTTGATTGCTGAGTTCTTGGCCCAGACCACCATTACATAAGATGCCCTGGCTGGACTCCTTTCGCTCCTGGATTCACTCCTCATTCTCTAGTTTGTTTTTTTTCACCAATTCCATAGCAGCCTTCCCCTTCCCCTGCCCTCATCCATCTGCACAATGTATGCAGTGTAGTAATGAGGCCTGTAGCTTTCTGATACAAGTTTCAGGACATTATAAGATATGAAATTATTGTCTAATATTTGATGAAAAACATCAGAATACAGAAAGTATACTACTAAGAATGTTAAAGGGGCAAATTTTGGGGCCCAGAGTTTATTGAATTAGGCCATTTCTCAGAACAAACATCATAGAACAACAAAACAGAATCATGAAAAAGATTTTTTTTATTGTAAGTGAAAACCTATAAACATAAAATCTCAAATATTTCAATTTCTAGAATTATAATTTTTGGAAAGTCAAAATAACAAAGAAATTATTTAAACAAAAATAAAAAAATTAATATAGGAACTATACAAATCTGGAAGATATAAGAGAATAACAAAACAAGAATAACTGCTATATACTCTTTTTTTTAAGTTAAGGAAAAGAGAGTATGAAAAGTATGTTTTAATCAGTGTTTCCAGTTTTAAACAGGAATATACTTCACTTATTTTTTTTAATTGAAAAGTTTTATTTCATTAATAGGAATATACTTTAAGTAAGTTGTGAGTAAAGGGAAATAAAACTTTAAAATATCTAATTAAATTTTTCTAAAATATTACTATAGGGTAAGTTAGATATGATACAAGCACTGTCTGCTGTTTGAAATCACACTTGGTTTTACAATGCTTATAATTTTCCAACTTGCATGATATAAAGGTTATTATGACTTGTCATTTGTTAACTGTGCTCTTGGATAAAAAGAACTTTTTAGAAGTTAGAAGGACTAATTTGAACACTGTATGTGCATTTATTAGGTTTTATTCAGCTGAAATGTTTTATGGAAAAAATTTTTTTCCTATCTTCTTCCTTCCAGCTCTAAATCTGTAATCCTATGAACAAAGTGAGAACATGAGTGTGTGCACATGTGTGTGACACACACACACATGCACAAAGGAGGGCAGATTATGTAGTCTTGTCTGGGCCTATGATTTTATCAGTATATCAGTGTCGGGAGTTCCTTCCCAGCTTGGAAATTCCCTTCACAAATGCAAATGAGCAACTCACCTACAAATTATAGCCTTAAGACAGTTGAGTAGGGCACTGAGAGTTGACTCAAATACCCAGCTAGTATGTGTCAGAGGAAGGACTTGAATTCAGGTCTTCTTTACTCAGTGGCAGAACACTTTAGTCATTATGCCATGCTAGGTTTTTTAAGTCTATGAAAAGACTTTTTAAAAGGTTAAAAGTTATAAAAAGAAATATTAAATATATTTTTGTTGGCATAGCAGAATTCAAAGTATTTGGAATTATTCATTTAAAATTTCATGTCAATTTTCTGTCTTTTAGTGTTATTCCAAAATATAATAACTTCTTTATACTTTGTCTAACATTTCTTACTATATTACCTTATAATATAACAAATTCACTAAATTTATAAAACAGGTTAAACAAAGACAAACATTTCAACATTGAGTTTTACTACTTACTACATATGATATATTTCACATCTAATTTCTCTGATTTATAGAAAAATTAAACACTTTTCCCTATATGCATTAACTACCAAAATGGTATTTTTTTCATCCCATATCATAAATGTTAGCAATAAGATAGTTTTCATTTTAATTATATGATTTACTTAGTTAACTGCTACTGCTATCATATATGACTTTGTGAAGAACCCTTTATTCCACACAGAGTATTTCATCTGCTTTCAATGAATACTTGGTCCAGGAAATAACATCATATCTAAAATTTATAGAGATTTTTATTAGCTATAAGGATATGGCATGAAGATTTTCTATAACAGAGGTCTACAAAGAAGTATGTGGGGCCAAACAAACTAGATAATTGCATGCAAGTGCAAAATTTCAGTTACCTGTCACTGAGATGAAGAAAACTACTGCTTTCATCTTGATGGTCATCTTCAAAACTTAAATTGGACCAACTACTGTCATCACCAACACTCAGATTCATCTGCTGGCTACCAACAGACTCAACTGACTGAAATCCTTCTTTTCCTATTGAACTAAAACAAAAATTCAAATCAGTAATATCATTCATTCTACACTATCTTTCTACACCAATGCAACAAGAAAATTAATAGAAATGCAAAAACACAAACAATTTGGGAAAGCAAGAAACATCCAACCTGAAGCAAGCGCTCTAACCTAGTATTTAATTTCTGATATTAGGTCAAAAGGATTCATGATAATAACTTCAAGGATATACTACAAAAAGCTCTAATTTTACCTTAATGTTTTCCTATAACTCTTGAATTATCAAAGTCCTTCTTAAAATTAATTTCTATTTTCAACTTATAATATTAAACAAGATTTCTCACCTATAAAGAGGTAAGAAGGTAGAATAGATGATTTCCCTTTCAGGTCTGATAATATGCTGTTTTTTACTACTTACTCTGCAAGAGTTCCTCAATAGTAAAATAGGAATAGTACTTTCACTCTTCTTCACCCCTTCATAGTTATATGGAAATGTTATTTTGTTTGTTCAAGTTCTATATAAATGTAAACTATGAATAATATCAGGACATATAATAAAATCATGTAGAAATTCCTAAAACATCATCTAGCTTTAAAAAGTACCTCTCAATTCGAAGATTCCAAGATTTGGTGATAAAGTTCATTCTTCAGATTATACTCTTTCTGATTTCGTAAATTTTTGTCATATTCCCTCTACTAGCATTTCTCTATCCTGAACAAAATAATTTTTTAAAAAATCTACTCTTATATAAAAATCCTATTATCTCTTTGATCATTTTATCTGCTCTGCTTGATAAGAGTGCTGTTCTGGTTCTACTATCTTTCCTGAAACATGAAACACCAGAAAGAATTTAAGTATAACAGGATAAATATATTTTTATTTTACATAAGAATAGAATTTGACTTTTTATTTCTTTACAAATTTCCTGAAGATATCCCACATTTTGCTGGCATTGTTGCTGAAATGGACACTGAATTAGTGATCTGAAAGTATGGTCAATAATGAATGAGCTAAGCAGTACGGTACATAGTGTTGTTCCAAGATAAAGGAAAATCTAAATTGAAATTTTCTTGCAGAAAAATTATTAGCTATGTGCTCCTCCTGGGCAATTCATTTAACTTTAGTTTTCTCATCTGCAAAATGGGGGGAAATAATAGCACTGACTCCTTGGACTGTTGTGAAGATAAAATGAGATAATTCTTGTAAAATTCTTTGCAAACCACAAAGCATTATACAAATAACAGTTAACATTATTATTGACAATGATTATTATAACTGATAGTTCAAAATATGATTTAAATTTTCTCCCTCTAAACTAAAGACTTTACATTTGCCAACACTAAAATATTTCAGCCACTAAATTGATCAATGATAGCCTAGTAACATGTTTCCAAATACCTGCATAAATCTGACCTTCCCTCAAAAAAATTAAAGACATCTGCCAAATCAAAAGAGGGAAGAACAAGCAAGATGGCCAGCTGCTATAAGCCATGCAATAATACTAATTAAAAAATTAGAAGAAAACTACCATCTTTCCCCAAAACAAAAAGATCCCTTAAGAACCTATTGTGCTGCCAATGGATTCAGAGGTAGGAGACTATGGGTAGGGAACATTGCATATACACTGTCAGAATTTTTTGTTATATTAATTTTGGAAAACTTGTTTTTATTCTATTTTAAAGGATTTGCTAGTGGAAGGAGGAAATCAATGCAAAATTTGGTAATATAAAAATCCAAAGACATGAATAAAAATTTATTTTACAAAAATTGTGCTTAGTCACTGACAACCAGCTTCCCTTTTCTCTCTTTTTCACTACTTGGCAGAATTTGAAACAATTATTCTGACAAAATGTGAAATCCAAGAAATAATCAGTCCATAAAATTGGAGCAATTTACATTAAATATAGCACTACAAACCAAAACAAAAGAGGCCAACAAAAGCTTTTGTTTGTGTAGCTCCAATTTTTAAGGGAATTTTTCTATTAAAATGAAATGAAAATAATTCAAGAAACATTCAGTGCCTACTACATGCTAGTTGCAGGGATACAAAATTGAAATGACACCTTTCCTGCCTTCAAGGACCTTACAACCTATTAGTGGGTATGACATGAATTCAAATAAGAAATACATATGGTTTAAGGTGATGGGGATAAGGAAGAGATACAGTGAGTGGTCTAAGAAAATTTGAGATGGGAGATAATTTTCAGCCAAGAGGATAGGGAAGTATCCATGGAGAAAGTAGCAGCTAAGTGGATCTCAGAAAAAGAAACAAACAGATTTTAACAGGCAAAGACAAAAAGGTAGTATATTCTAGGGATAGGGAATTCCTGATATTGACATGTGATCTCTCATAAGGTTGAGAGATATCATGTGGCCTCAGAGTCCAATACAGCTAGAATACATATTAGGTAAAGGAAGTAATAGAAATAAGATTAAACAAGTAGGGAAGCACCAGATTGTAGCACACTTTAAATGCCAGGCTGAAATTTTTCTGTTTTCTATTTACAACAGGGAACTACTGAAGACTACTGAAGATTTTTGGGGGGGGGGAGTGATTAGGTGAAGGATATACCAGGAAGAGGAAAAACTGGCAACAAAGAGACTTATAATAATATAGTCAAAAGGGCCTGATCTTACAGGAAAACAGAATCCTCAGAAGGCAAAGTGGACAGTGCCCACTTTACTGGTATCTAGTAGTGTTCTGCACATTTTTTTAAAAAGAGTAACCAATACTTGAAGCAGGGGGAGTATAACTTCTCAATCCATAAAAGCAAAACAAAAAAATATTAAATCTACCTGATGTTAACAGTGTGACCAATGTTCGTCATCGCCGAAGTCATTATTTCTGTGGTAAGGCTGTCAGCAAAGCTAACACCATCTTTTCCAATTCCACTATCAGCTGCCAGACTGGTAGTACTTAGTTCTCTTTCTGCTTTTTCGATAGCTGCAGCAACTATCTTTTCAGCCAATACCACTTTCTGTTCAAGATCAACATGGATTCTGGGAACATCAAGGTGTAAAAGTCTAGACTTCTGACAGCCAGTTATAAGTTTTGAATTAGATACTGGTTTATTTCTAGCAGAGGTTTCTTGTCCAAGAAAGTACTGTGATGATTTTGCTATACAATCCTGGTGTTCTTTTAGATTACAATATCTGCAAGCTATACCAGAGAGCGGTGACAACTTTTCAGCATAAGTAAATCGATCTGCTGATTTTCTGTTCTTAGAAACTTGGAGAACTGCAGATTCCAAACTTATTTCTAAAGTGTCATCTACTATTTTTTTGGCATATTGTTCTATAGCTTGAAGAATGCTTTCTGTATATTCATTTAAGCTGCTTGTACTGTGGTAAAGTTTTTGTTTTGGAGAAGAAAGTTGAAGAGATTTAGAAAATGCTGATTTAACATAAGCCCCCATATCTTCCTCAGAGGCAGATTTTTTATAAAGGCAAGAATCCGTTAAAGATTTTGGCAAACCAATCGTGGACATTTTTAGCTTTCTTTTAACATCCTGTGTTATGTTATAAGCAAGAGAGTCTGAAAATCTTATCAATTCTGGACATTCAATTCTCTGTGTAAGTTTAGACCTTTCATCAGCTTGGTTTTCACACTTTTTGCTTTGTCCTTTTTTATCTATTTGGTACTTTTCTTGATTCAAAAATTTTAACAGTTCATTTTTATTGTTCATCTGTGAGCTTTGTACAGGGAATGTTTTTCTATTATATTTGAGTTGGATTTTCCTAGCTGCTTGTTGTAAACCTGACTTAATGGATCTATAAGCAAGTCGACTAGCATACTGATCCATTATTAGTTCACTATTAGCACCCTCCCTTTTCAGAACTTGGATAATGTGACCTGCATACTCATCTGTCACACTTTCACAGCTGGGATACTTGGATGTCAGACCTGACATGCAGTAATTCTGAGGTAATGAATGACTAAATGGGTCAACCTCTCTTGGCCACTGTTCAGTTGATATATTCCACTTCTCTTTTGAGCTATAGTCTCTCTCATCACTGTTGAGACAAAGACTATCCTTATGACAATTATTCTTCTTTAGCCTCAATAATTTACAGTATTTTGATTTTACCATTTTCTTAGCCTCTCTGATGACATCCCCAGCTACATCACCTGCATAATCCTGTAAGAACTGTAAAGTCTCATCTTTATTAACAAATGTAGCATAACCAGATGTTTGACTCTGCACATTTAACTGAGATTTTGTACTAGGTCCTTGGAAGCTTTTGCTATGCAAATAGGAAGCAGCCATGTCAGTTGCCATAGAAATTATATGTGTGGCTAAATTATTTGCATACTGAGCTGTTTTCTCTGAATATTCTGATTTCATATGCATTTCTGGGTATTCTTCATCCTCACTGCTTTCAACTTCTTCTGAAAGAGATCTCATGAGTTTCAACATAAACTCCTCTTTTTCTATGGTGTTTTGTTCATTTTCAGAGAAGCCACTAAGAGATGGATTTCGAGGTGTGGAAGGTGGTGTAGCAGGTGCAAATTCTTTTGCTAATTCTCCTTTGAGTTTTTTGGTTAATTTTCTTAGGTTCTGCTCTGAACTAGTCTGGGGAGGTACTAAAGGAGTTGGTGGAGGAGTATCAGGTATCATATTCCCATCTCTGATTTTCTGTTTATCTTCTACCTGTGAAATGTCTTCAACAGGAAGCACTGCTGTTGAGAATGTATGAGCTGGAGAAAACCAGCTTTCTTGCCCATAAGGCAGAGAACCAAGGGCAGTTTTATTCAGGTCATGTTTTTTCAAAGATTTATCAAAAGGTTTTCCTGAAGAGTCCATTGTCTCAGTGAGATCTTCTGTATTCTGTACTTGGAAAGTTACATCTGGACAAGGTGGTAATGAGCCTGAAGAAAACTTGGAAGCCATAGAGCCTTTATATTCTGGAATGCAATCTTTTATTAAGGAAGACATATACTGAGCAGGTTGATCTAGACAATCTTGAAAGTTGGTTGGTTTATTCAGGGTCAGTGGTGGCTCTTCCTTGAGGGCAGGCAAATATTGTTGTTTCTCTGCCATTTCTTGTTTCTTTATCAAATTAGATACATCTTTTCTAATGCTGCCTGCACATGTTGGCATACTTATAATGTGTGCCATATTCTTATTATTTGAAGTAACCGATTTGCTTTCATCTATGGAATGTTGTACAATAAATTTAGATAAATGATCAGCAAAATAGTTCTTATAGTTTCTTTCACCAAACTGTGGAGATGCTCCACCATGTGGTAAAGGGATTTTTCCTTCTGCTTTATCTTTCGTCACATAATCTGAAGGTTCTCCAACTGCTTTGGTAACTTTGGAGGTGATTGTTTCATAAGTTTCAGTTACTATCATATCTACCATTGTGCCAGAGAAACTACTGATGGCTGATGGACCAAAGGCTAATTCTGAACAGCTATTGATTCCAGTATTATTCATTAATTTATGATTATTCTGATTATGTGCAAATTCATATTTATTTTCATCACATAGATTGTTGTTTGAAGCCAGATGAATATTTCTAAGACAAGCTACTTCCTCTTCCTTATTTTTTACAATAAAGTATTTTTGGGTAGAATCATTTTCCATTTTATGACTATTATCCAATGGTAGATGAGAAATTTCCTGACATGAATTAGATGAAATATATCTGCCAAGGGCACTTCCTGCCAATGGTACTGGGATAGACGTTACAACACCAGAAGTACAAAACAAAGCCTGCTGTACTGTGTATTCTTTTCTGTAACTCTGTCCTAGATTCAATGCTGTTAGCACTTGATCATGACAAGTAGGAAAAGAAGTTGAGGTTTGTGTTGACTGCAATACATTTTCTGCACTGACATACTTGATATTATCCATAGAGACACTAATTGCTGCTTTTGTGGTAAAAGTCACATCAACTTGTGATAGCTCAATGAATGCTTCCTGTATGACAGATTCAGACAAATCTTTAGCATATGACCTAACTACTTTGTCTTCATAATCAAAAGGGCCATCATGTGTTCCTGTGGGAGATGGTGGATGAGAAAACTGGCACACTTCCATAAGGCCTTCAAAAATAAGTTCTTCAGCAAGGTCTGCAGCAAATCTGGCTGCAGTGTTGGTAAATATCTGCTTCTTGACATAGTGTAAATCTCGTAAAGCACTAGTTAGAGCATCCCCAACCAAAAAGTTGGCCAAACCATTGATGGCACGCTCCTTCAGCAAAAATGCTCTCCGCCTTCCAATTTCATTAAATGCCATATCAAAGACTGAGGATGTCAATTTTACCGCTAAGCTGCAGAGTGCACTGGTACATGAAGAGACTCCCTTCTGTAAGTCTTTAAAAGCATGGCCAAAACTTTTTTCTACCAGCTCTGCGGCAAATTTCTGAATATTCTCCTTAATCATTAAAGACTTCTGTTTTGATCTTACTTTCCAATCAGGTACCCTATGTTTAAGGTCTATAGTTGGAATTTTCCCCTCTGTGGTTATAATACTATCAGTGTGTCTGGGAACTAACTGAGAATGAAAAACAGAGCCAAGTATTGCACACGAAACATTGTTTGCATAATCAGAGTAAGCATGATAAGCAATATTGTGATTTTCATTAAACTTCTCTCCAATGACATCGAAGTGGCAGCAGCATTCAGTAGTAGTACAGTTCCCTAGGGGACTGAAAGCTGAAGACCGAATGGGACTAAACAAACCGCTATCTTCCCCAGATGTCTTCACTGGGCGAGGAGAGTCTGGGACATCATATAAATTACTGTAGGGGGATTCTGGTTTGCGAGGAGTTGGTTTTCTTACATTAGCTGGGAGAGTGGGCCGATCAAACTTAAATTTCTGAGGATTCATGGTAGTGGTAATGGAACAAGATTTCCCATGTTTGTGAACTCTCTTTTTGGATGGGTTTCCTGCAATAGGTTCCCATTTAAGTAGACAAGGTGCATCCAAAGCTTGTTCTAGCTCATCAAACTGATCAAAACTGTCAAAAAATTCACCTATTTCAGAATCTGAGTCTTCTATACCATCTTTCCCTACAGGGATCTTGGGCAATTCAAGTTTTGCTTTTAAGCTTTTTTGATATCCCTCTTCATCTAAGAAAATAACAGGGCTTGGGCTTGAACATTCGGATTCAGACGAATCAGCAGGAGAAGATAAAAATAGCGTTTTTTGTAAATTAACACTTGTATCTGAAGGATTACATGACTTGTAGAAGCTCCTTTGAGTCCAAGGTTCAGAAATAGATGTTGTGACTGAATTTTTCACATTAGAAGGTCGCTCCTTAAATCCCAAAATATTTATTAGGGAAGCTGAAGACTTAGCCAATGATTTCTGCCGCATAGAGCTAACCAGGACCTCTGAATCACAGGCTTCCAAGCAGTGAGCAGGGATGGTCTGTGAAGCAGCATCACATTGACTCCGCAATGTAGCAAAACTCATTCCTAGAGCAAAAATAAAATTATTCTTCAACAAAAAGGATTTATTAACTCAGTTTTGCTAGCTGACTTTAATAAAATATGTATTTTTTGAATTTATACTACCTTACCAAAATTTTTATCTGAAGTCATATGACATGACTGTGATTTTCAACAATTCCTCTTAAGTTTGAGGCCTACTAATTAATATTTGAGCAAATAATACTAGTATTCTAATTTTTCCAGTTAATGAGCATAATAAGGGATGTGCTGAGATAGCTCATAACAGCTCAGGAAAGCTGCTGTGTGACTATAACTCAAAAATCAGCAGACGTTATAAATCAGGAGTTGACTTATTGTTTTGTTGACTGTCTAGACTTAAAGAAAAGATAAATAAAAATATTGGTAATGCAGATTAAACTTCAGTTTTTTTATGTTGGGAAGCAGGTTATTAAATATTTACCAGCAAACCACTGACTATAATGGACTTTGCAACAGAATTAAGACTTTGAAACTTGTGACATCACAATAATATCACTACCTAATAAAAGGTAAAAGTAGATAAATTAATATATGGGCTTCATTGAGGAGTTGCAAGTTTGGGGAAGTACATTTCTCTAGTGTCAAAAACTGTACTTTTAAAAATTGTCAATTATCCCTGTAATGCTACCACCTATCTCAAGAAATCATAACAAACCTTACCATGCATCTTGGAAGGTTCTTCTTCATCTAACTGTTCAAATGCAGTGACAAAATCATCCTCAATAGAAGACACTGACTGATTGGTGTCATCATCATCATCTCCATGAGATTTCTCCAGTTGACGTTTCTGACGTAAGTATGTTTCCAGGGTATATCTGATTCCTGTAGCATATTTGCTCAGTAGATTAAATATGAAATCAACTCTGATTCTTGGGAATGTTGCTGGAGATACTCTCATTACACAAAGAACTCTAGAAAAATGATTCTTGGAGAAGACAATAGGAAATTTAAAATATTACTTTCCAACATTTGCCTGTAATGAAAGTCTAGAAATAATATAACTAAAGGTAAAAGAATGCTGCCCAAATAGTAGCACATTTGTCTATTCCCTTGCTTATTTCTTTTTTTAAACCTTTACATTTTATCTTAAAATAAATACTAAGTATTGGTTCCAAGGCAGAAATATAATAAGAACGAGGCAATTGGAATTAAGTGATTTGCCTAGGGTCACACAGTTAGAAGTGTCTGAGGCAAGATTTAAACTCAGGAACTCCCATCTCCAGGCCTGATCCACTGAGCTATCTAGCTGTCCCCAATGTAAGTTTTTTTATAAATACTGTTGAATACAACTTCCTTATACTTCGGTGGATAGTTTTCATGCATTAAAACCAAAATAAGCTGGTCATGACCTGGTGTCAATATGATGATGATGACTCTCTCTCAACTCAGACCAGTTTATCACTAACAAGTACTCAAAGTTTTTCCACCTCGGTAAGACCTTTCAGAGAATTTACTCTACTAGATAAATCAAGAACTTTGGATATCTTTATACTTTGGATATCTTTATATCCTGATGAGTTATCAAGATTAAGAATTCTATGAATGCAGAACAATTAACATACTACTAGATGTTAAAAATGACACATCTTTAATTACACAAAATAGGGATAGTGATTGGACCTGTAGTTTCATTGGTAAAGGGATACCCCAGTGAGGGAATGTAGGTCTACATCTTTTCTTCAATTTAAAGTCTTGAAAAATTGCCCAGAGCATTGTGAAGTTAAGTGGCTTTCCCAAGGTTACAAAGCATTGTACAACTATACAACAGCTATACAACAGAATTAAACAACACCATTATACAAAATATTTTCCTCATTTCAACTACACTCACAACAAAGCATATAAGTGTGATAAGCTAGGGGTTAGACACTGCCCTCTAAGAAATTATGCTCCAATAGATGTGTAATATAGTAGAATTGAAAAAGAACAAGGGCACACATCAGAGGCCTAAGTCTCTAAGTCTGTGAGTCCTAGTTACTAACTAAAGGATTCCAGGGCAACTTGCCTAATCTCCCTGAGCCTTAGTTTCCTCATTTGTAAAGTAGAGAAAATCACACTAATATCAGCTCCTTCAGATAGTTGTGAGAAAAGTGCTTTGTTAATCATAAATATAAGCTATTAGAAATTCTCTGTATAAAATAATATAGAACAAAATATGAAAATATACAAAGGAAGTATTAAAACATTGCCAGAGTTCAAAAGTAGGAAGGAACTCTCAGGAAAGAAGGGAAAAGACTATAAGAAAGTGATATTTGAATGAAACCTTGAAGAATGAGTCATGTTTCCAATGGTGACACTATCAGAGGAAAAGTCTCTTTTTCAACTATTGCAGTTATAATGAACAATATGAATAAACATATGTAGCCCAGGGTATGTTTGACAAAAGACTAGACAAGTTTGTCTTGGGCATAGACTATGTAAAAGTGAGTGTATTAACTAAGACTAGAAAGGGAGATGGGCAGCCTAACTACAGAGAATCTTCTATAACAGTATGGTGGAATGGAAAAAGTTCTGATTCTGGAGTTAGTCCCTTTCCATTTCTTGGACAAGTCACTTAATATCTCTAGTTCTCCATTTCCTTATTTTTAAAATAAGGGGGCTAGATTCAATGGCTTCTGAGGTCCTTTTCAGTTTTGAATCTATGAATATGTATTAAAGTTCAAACTTCTTGGCCTGGCAATGAAAAGTCATTGATGGTTTCTACACAAGGAATGATTTACTCAAATGTATGCATTTGTCCAAGCACAAAATTTAAAAGGTCCAAACTAGTTTTAGACAAGGATCATAGGGAAAATAGCAAAAAAAAAAAAAACAACATCTAAAACTCAATGGATCTTATAGGTCATCAAGTTTGAGGCCTTTATTTTACAGATGAGAAAATCAAGGACCAGAAGCTAACTAACTGGTCTTAGGTCATACAGTATTAAGGGGCTAAGACAGGATTCAAATTCTTACATTTCTGACTTCAAGTTTATAACTCTATCCACTTCCCTGTTTGGATGGAAGAGGGGAAGAAATTGGAAAAACACTGATGAAATAATACTACTACGCTGTAAGAAATGAGAAACAAAATGATTTTTTAAAACACAGAAAGTCTTGAATGAAATAATAAAGAGTGAAATAAGGAGAACCAAGAGAATATTATATATATTAACAGTTATATACATACATACATGTACATATATCATATAAGTAATATAATAAAAGAGTAAATAAGAATGACTAAGCTATTTTGACATATATGAATATTAAAATCAATCACAAAGGACTCATGAAGGATGATGTTGTCCACCTTTATAGAAAGAACTGATAACTATGACAAATGATGGCCTTATCTAGTATGGAATTGGGAGGGAGGTAAGGAAGGAGAAAAACAGCTGGGAACTCAAAAAACCAAAAAAAATTAAATTAAATATTTTTTAAATTAAAAAAGAAGAGTATCTTTTAGGAAAAAAATTGTGTCCACTTGAAAAACTCATGGTGTGAAAATTAGACAATTGTTTGTAAGCCAAAAACATAAATTTAGATGTGAAAAATTGTCAGAAAAAATTAATGAAAGGTTTTATCATGGGCAATTCTAACAATGTAAAATTTAAAAGGATTTGTGCAAATAAAATTAAAGCAGTTAAAATTAGATGAGGAATGGGAAAATTATGCAAGTTTTTTTCTGATGAATACCTCATATCAAAGAACTATATAGAACTAATTTAAATTGAATAAGAATAAGAGCCATTCCAATAGAAAAATACAGTCAAAGGATATGAATCTGCAGTTATCAAAGGAAGAAAACAATACTATCATGTGAAAATCATAGAAAAAATAGTCCCAAAGAAAAAATAATCCCATTCACTAATAATAAAATAAATTAAAATTAAAATAGATTGACAAAGGTAACATGAGGAAAATGACGAATATTGCAAGAGTTTATAGGAAATAGGACCATTAATAAAATAGATTCTGTCTGTGGAACTGTGAATTTACCCAGCCATTCTGGAAAGCAAGTTGGCACTATGCCCCCAAGTCAATAAACTATTATGCATACCCTCTGTTCACAAAAAATTACAATCAAAGAGATCAAAGAGGAAAATGCCCTATATATACAAAAATATCTATGGCAGGTTTTTTCATAATAGTCCCAGACAGGAAACTAAGGGAATTACCAACTACTGAGGCATACTGAGGAACAAAATAAACTATGGAATATGAATTATTTGAATATTATTATACTGTAAGAAATGACAAAATCCCACTGTTTATTAGAAACTTGGAACACTTCTATGAACTGACATAAAGTGAATTGAGATTAGAATAATTCATACAATAACAATACTAAAACAAAAAATAACTGAAATATTTTGAAACTGATTAATACAATGATTAATGTAATCACTGTAAATGGTAAATGAGAGGACTAAAGATGAAACACACTGTCCATCTCCTGCCAAAGAATTCATAGGCTTAAAATGCATAATGTGATATACATGTTTTTGATATGCCAAAAATATAGGGATTTAAGTTTTGCAAGCCTATACACATTTGTCACATTTTCTTTTACTTTTTAATTGTTCAATATTACAGAGAGGAATTAAGGAAAGCTAAATGCTTGAGAAAATGAAAAGTTTTTTTAAAACCTTATTTACCTGTTTCTGAGAGTCAGCATTTGTTTCTGAAGACTTATTTATATCCTTAAGAAAAATAATTTCATTTTCATTTAGATTGCAAAAGTGGATAGAATTCAGAAGATCAGGAAGTTCCAGAGACACTGTTGCTAAATCCTAATTAAAATAGAGAAATACATAAAATAATGCTAATTTGGGTCCTTAAACTTGAAACTAAAATCTATTTGGTTAATAGATAAATATAAAATAACAAGTAAAATAGTTAGAGTCTCTCTAGGAAATAATCAATTTTCAAAGAATAAAAAATTAAATTTTTATCCATTACTACCTAGAAACCTGAAATCCGCTATTCAGATTACTTCATTAACAATATGATTAAAATTACTATAACTACTTTTTCCATGAGAAGAAAACTCAAATGAAAATGCTAAAAGTACAAAGCTTTCAAGGCACTGTCAGAATTTTTTTTAAAAATCGAGTTTTAATCCAAAGAATTAAGATATAATGATATACTGGGCAGAATTTTCATAGTATCAAGAGTAATGAGGTGATGTATGAAGGTTCCTTTTTATAAGCTCTACTTTTTATCTTACCTGTATATGATTAGCATCTGTTTCTTCATTGAAACCTAGGAAGGTAACCTGGAAAAAATTAATAAAATTCTGCTAAGATAAAATTTTCCTCATTGTTATATCAAGACAGAAAGGTAGAGCTAAAAAGCAGGGCAGAAGCCCATTGAGCACAAAAAAATTTAACTGCTTATTATAAGATAACAATTTTTCAAAAATGGTAATGAATGTCATATACCACAATCTTAGATATGCAACAGAAGAATCTTAAGATGATCATTATTTTATGAACACTACTACTTTAAATGCCTATATTTTGCTAAAAATCTCTAAAGAACACATCCTTCCACTTAACAGAATGACTATCTCATTGATTTCTTATAGAAAACAAAGACTTAATTTAGTCTTCTATGGTCTTACTTGAGAAACATCATTCAAGTTTATTAATGCTAGAGTCAATTGAGACAACTGTTTATAAAAATATTCAATCTTTTCTTTTGTCCACTTGTTAAATGTTAGAAAACAGTAATGTTTAGGGGCAGTTGGGTAGCTCAGTGGATTGAGAGCCAGGCCTATAGATGGGAGGTCTTGGGTCCAAATCTGGCCTCAGACACTTCCCAGTTGTGTGACCCTGGGCAAGTCACTCAATCCCCATTACCTAGACCTTACCACTGTTCTGCCTTGGAATCAATATTGATTCCAAGGCAGAAGGTAAGGGTTAAAAAAAAAAGTAATAATGCCAAACCTCAATTATATTGACTTGTTCCTCTGGCTTTAAGCATTCTTCTGCTGACACACTACATAGTTCCTTTTGGCTCTGTAACAAAGACTTTATAGAACGGAGTACACCTTCAATGAAGCTCTGAAAAGAAATCATATATCTTATTATAAAACAAATTAATTAGTCCATGAAATAATTGTGACTTTAAACATTCCCTTATTAAATATTTATTGAGTATCTACTACATACAAAGTGCTCTGCACTAAATGCTATGGGGAAAATAAACTCTGTCCTCAAGAAGCTAACAATCTGTCAGAAGCAAATTTCTCTCTCTATTTGTCAGAAACAGTTTTGGTTTAATGGGAAAAATGGTAACTAGATTCAGAATCAGAAGCCATGGTTTTCTATAGCTCTACCAGCTGATAGTGACCTCTGGAAAATATTTAAGGCTTCCAAACCTAAGTTTACTCACATATCAACCTCTCAGAATTGCTATGCAGACCCCAAGAAATAATGGCTATAAAGTACACTGCAAGCAACAAAGAATTACCTAAATATCTGATTTTATAATTTGTATATTATATGTCTCAGTTTTATAAGAAATAAAACTAACTCAGAAATGAAAGCAACTTATTCAAAATCAGAAGCCTATTAAGTGACAAAGCAAAGAATTCTGATTAAATCCCATAACCTTTTACACTGTATTATCCTTCCTGCTGTAAAGTAAAAGAAGTATAGCAAAAGATGGATGTGGGAGTTAAATATCAAAGGAAACAAGAAGAAGTGGAATCTAGGGTATAGGTGAGCCAAAATGGTTTCAAAAAAGATCTTTCTTAATCAGAAGAAAGGATCAAAAGACAGAAAAAAAATAATAATCAATCAGCTGTGGTAAAGATGAGATTGTATAATCATGACACATAACGGCCTTAATATTCATGAAGCAACCAAGGAAGCTGAGGGGAAAGAATTAAAATCTTTATTTAAAAAAAAAAACACCTAAAAACCATAAAGTTTACTGTTTGTGATTTCCTTTGGATTTCTGCCCCTTGCCCTCATTACAGAGCAGTAGAAAATAAAAGGCTGATTAACATTTTAATAAAGTTATTGATTTTTAATTAATCTATTTGCTACTTTAAAATTCTGGCCCCACAGACACAAAATTAAAGAATACTAAAAAAACAGTAATGTTAAATAAAGAATTTGCTCAAAAACTGATTAGAAGTAGCTACATGATATAAGGGAAAGTAGACAATGCTCAAAATTAAGAAACTTGAGTTCTACTCTTAGTTTCCAGCTTGACTATAATTAGCTATGTAGTCATATGAAGTCACAATCATGTGGGGCCCCAACTATATCAAATGTGAAATAAAAAGGTTGGATATCTAAGGTAAAGAATTTAACAGACAACAACAAAAAAAAAGGTAACCACATACTTACCTTTTTGACAGACACCGTAGCCTTCACTGTCTTCATTTTACTGTTTTTAATAGTCTGATAAGTATCCATTGCTATACTGTGGTCTGTAGTCAATCAATGATGAATTTCTCCAAAAAAAAACAAAACGACCTAAAGAATACACACACATATTAAAAGAAGTCACTATCCTAAGTAAAATAATTACTTTTAAAATAATTAATATCATTTACTAAAAATGAATAACCTATAATTTTAAAACTAATTTACCATGCTAATTTGGAAAGCACTAATAATGGGTTTAAGAGATGTGGCATAAAAGAAAGTGATGAACTTGAAGTCAGCAAATAACTGAGTAAAAAGTCCACCTCTGAACCTACTAGGTACATGGCTATGAGCAAACCATTTACATCTCTGTTTCCTAATTTGTTAAATGGGGATAATGATACCTATAGTACACTTCTGATATAGCTATTTGGAGGCTTCTATCTTAAATGAGGTATGGATAAAGTGCTTTGCAAGTTATCTGTAAAAAAAGTATAAGGTAGATGTAAAGAATTTCAGTTTCAGAATTACCTAACATCTCCCTTAACTCTCACACTCTCTTTTTGGTTACACAATTTCAATAAGTATTTGAAAAAGAAAAAATCTTTTAAATCTTTAAAGTGGATTATTACTATGGCCTGAACCTTACAGGGCACCTTATAAAAAAGTATAAGAGAAAAACATCAGATACTACAGACGAATTCTTAATTAAATAAGGAATAAGGATGATCATAAAAGATAAAAAAGATAATTTTGCTTACATGAAATTGAAAAGCTGTTGCACTAACAAAATCAATATCTTATGATATTAAGGAAGCTGACAATTGTAGAAAAAAATCTTTGCATCTCATATATTTCTAAAAACAGTCTAATGGGGAAGGGAAAGGGCCTGGCCCTATGATTTCACTGGTAGAGGAAACTTTCACAGTTCAGGTTGGCACTTCTTCATTTTATGGTCTTAGAGAATTTCCTGGAGCACTAAAAGGTTAAATGACTTGCTAAAGGTTTCATGGCTTCTTCTACATCAGAGGTAGGACTTAACTCAAAGTCTTCCTGGCTCAAGACTATGATGAGTTCAGGCCCTCTATGAGCTACCAAACCATGCTACCTCTCATTCTGGCACCAAGATAAATAGGAAACTAGAAGAATTATTTAAGATTGAGTCATTCTCTAATTGATGGGGTCAAAAGACAGACAAAGCATTTAAGCACTTAGTATAAACCAGAAAATGCTTCTGATCAGAACAGTTATTAAAAGAACTGCAAAATACTATCATATAAAACAATGTTCCAAAATACTAAGAAGATACATGCTAATTAAAACAACTATATACAGCAATCTGGCAAAGAAAAGAACAGTTTATGTTGGAGAAATACAGAAAGACAAGCACATAAATACACTGTTGACTGAACTATAAAAACTAGTCCAGTTTTCCTGGAAACCAGTTTGGTATTATGCTAACAAAGTATCTAAAATGTTGATTGATTTCACTGATTATGTTAAAGAAGTCAAAATCAGAAGGAAAAAAAGGTTTCCTATATATCAAAATATTTATAGCAGTATTTTGTATGGTAGCAAAAAAAGACAACCACTTATTTGAGAATGGATCAACAAATTAAGGTAAATGAATGTAACAGAACAATATTGTACCCTAACAAATGAACCAGATGAAGAAATCCAAGAAACATGAGGAGACTAATATGAACTAATGAGGAGTGGAACAGAATAAGGAAAGAGATATACAAAGTGACAATTAAACAAAATGAATAAAAAGAGTCCAAACTGAATGCTGTGTAATTATAACTCCCAAACTTGTCTCCAAAGAAAGGATAAGAAAAACATCCTTCTCCCTGCATTATAGAGGAGGAGAGTGGATGTGGTAGCATTACATATACTATCAGGCTCAAATAATGTGTTAGTTAGCTTATTGAGCTTTTCTTTTTTCATTTTTTTTTCACAAGGGATCCTTTACTGGGGAGAGGAAAGACAGCTATATTTGGAAGTTAAGGTGAGATAAAAACAAAAGCTGTAAATAAAATCTGAGATTTTAAAAATAGACTGACTTACAAAATAATCTTAGTTTTTCTCCATCTTAAAAGAAAGCTTTATCCCAATAACAGGTAAATTCTACCAAATACTTCTTAACAACTTGAAAAGAAAGATTTTCTAATTTGCAGATCTCTAAATGCATATAATCTGTGCATGCATATAAAGAATTGTTGGAACTGCCTTGCCTCACACACCAAAAATCATGTCCTGGAGAAGTTTCAGCCTGTGGCTTCAGTCTCCTAATGAGTGACTACCTCATCCAGGCCACTATTTTAGGAAAGGCCCAACTATGATTCAATTCATTCCACTTCTTCCTCTTGGCCACCTGCTATTCCACAAAGACCTCTCCAATCACCAATCACCCTCTAAGCAAGCACTCTTTCCACCCATATACATACTACCTCTCTACAGTTCTAGAACCAAGAATGATGATCAAATCGACTTTGCCATTGTTCCTGGACAGAGTGTATCAATCTATGGCCTCATATACCTAAGTGCCTCTCCTTGACCACCACTCCTTTAGGTATGTTTTTCTTCCATTAGAATGTAAAATGTCTGAGGGAAGGGATTATCTTTATTTTTGTATTTTTATCTCCAATATTTAGCAGAGTCCTTGATATATTAAACAGCAATGCTTAATAAAAAGTTTCTCATTCATTCACAGGAATTTTAAAGAGTTTAAAGTGGTAAACTTAATTATCAGAGCATATACATATGGTAGTAAATGTATTTCCTTTCCACGTGCCATAAAGAAAAGTAAATTAGCTCAGAAGCAAAGGATTTGTTTAAGATCTATCTTAAGCCTCTGAGAAGCAGCATGACATAATGGATACAGTTGGCCTGCAAGTGAAAAAGAACTGGATTCAAGTTCTGACTCTGAAATATCTTAGGGATGTCATGTGACTTCTCAGAGCTTTAGGTAATGAAGATTTTAAGTTGTAGAGAAGGTAGCAACTTCACCACCACCAAGTTAGTAGCTTTATTATTACTAGTTAATGATGAAGAAAATAATCAGCAAGTATTTATATGTTTGTATCTCCGCGTACACAAAGAAAAGAAATACAGTCCCTTTCTTCAAGGAGTCAACATTTTAATGGAGAAGATCATGTCTATACATATAATACACAAAATGAATGCAAAATAATTTGGAAAGGGGGTACACTAGTAGTTTAGAAAGCTTCTGGTAGGAGGTTATTCAAAGACTGCTTTTTATAAGAAACTAGATTCCAATGGGATGCAATCAGTATAAAAGCAGGGAGACAGAAGTGGAGTATCAAGTGTACAGAATGAGTAAAGTGTGGACAGCTGAGTAAAAGTATAAGAAGACTGGGAATGAAGAAAGGCCAGGATGTGAAGGCCTTTCAAAGCTCAACAAATTTATATTTTGGCCTAGACGTAGTAAAAGAGCCACTGGAGTGTGCAGTAAGGAGATGACATGACGGTATCTATGTCTGAGGAAAACCACATCAGCAAGCTATGTGGAAAAGCTTAACACAAGGAGAAGAGATAAAAGACTATTGCAGTTGCCCAGGTAAGAGGCAGTGACGCCCTGAAGTAGTTTAGCTGTTTCAGAAGTGGTGAAGAAAAGACACATATGAATGATGTTGCAGAAACAAAAAAAAAGGATGAAGACTAAATAAATAGAAGAGGCCAACAGGTGGCACAATGGAGAGAGTGCTGGACCTAGAGTTGGGAAGATTCATCTTTCTGAGTTCAAATCCAGCTTCAGACACATATGTGACCCTGGGCAAGTCACTTAACCTGTTTAACTTATCTGTAAAATGAGATGGAGAAGGAAATGGCAACCTACTCCAGTATATTTGAAAACAACATCTAAAAAAACACCAAATGGGGTAAAAAAGAGTCAGATACAATTGAAATGACTGAACGACAAGACAAAAAAGAATGAGAAGCCCAGATTGATACTAAGGTTGTAAACCTAGGAGACTGAAAGTATTATACTACTCTCAATTATAAAAGGGAAGATTGGAAGAAGAGTAAGAGTTTAGAGGTGGAAATAATGAATTATATTTTGCACAAACTGAATTTGAAATACCCCTAAAACAACTAGTTGAAAATGTCTAAAAAGTTATTTGCAATATGGATCTAGAGCTCAGGAGAAAGCCTAAGACTAGATGAGTCAACTACAGAGATATTAAACTCACTGTAGCTAATAAGTGCACCAAAAGAGTCATTAAATGTTACTATGAACTTAAAATGCTTTTAAATAAATTTATACTTCAACAACAGGTTCTATATGCATTTGAAGGAGAAAGAAAGATACGTATAATTTTATTAAGTCTAGAGTAGATATTTATTATCTAGGTCAGTGATGGGCAAACTATGACCCCCTGAAATGTTCTATCTGGCTGTCTTACATTATTCCTAATCTGACAAATACAATGAGTAGGAAACAATACAATGAAATTTCGAAGAGTTGCCTTAGAAACAGACTGACAGATGAGCATTTCCTTTCCTTTGGCCCCCTCTTTAAAAAGTTTGCCCATCACTGATCTGGGTCATTTAGTGAGAAACACTACAATATATCACTAAAACCTATTTCATATTAAAGACTGCAAAAGAATTTGAATAGGAATATTTAATATTTAGAAAAAATTTAGTACACGCAACATATTTGTACTAAATGTATACAGTAGAAGTTCTATTAAGGTCTTGTGAGGACTGCCTCATATCAATTTCATGTTAGGATTTGCATAAAAGATCAAAATTTGTGTCAATCTAGACTGATTACATATTTTTTCTAGGTTTATATTTTTTTCACTAGGGAAAAGATAAAAAAAAAAAGGATTGCTTGACAAAAGCAAAGAATACTAAAACACTAGCTTTTATAATTAAAAGATAATAGAACTGAGTTTGATGAGTGATCTTGATCAGCAATGCAGCCAAGCAGTATCAACTAGCCAATGAGAACAGAGGATGGGTTATTATTAAATATGGTTATTAAACTCTATTGTAAAGAGAAGGCTGAAAATTTTAAAGATGGCTGTTCTCCATCATGATAGATTTGTCTAGGAGGACCACCCAATCTTCAGCACACTGAACATAGGTAGTAGGGGCTAATAATAATTATTTACTTTTAATATGTACTTCACTGTTTCCAGATACTTCCTTTCACTGTTGGGGCTTAATGAAGCCTGGATAGCTAATAGTTTATATGGAAATGTGGTTTTAAAAAAAATGTGGCTTTAAAAGTGCTTGAATATACTTCAGTTCTTCAAAGTTTTAAAAATATTCTCACCCTTTTATTTTCTTCACTTGATTAATGACTACATGTTGATTTCAACCAGCCTTGGAACAATATAGAATTCCTAAATTCCTAAATTCCATAATAACTCAAAAAGAATCTCCATTTTAAGGAGGACACCCAGGCCAGTTTTCTTCATTCTTCTTTTGACTGTACTCCTGACTCTCCAGACTTTCTCTACCAGTCTCCTGCACCAGGTACCTGAAATCTGTAATAATGACAAAAGTACATATGCACTGAAAAATAATTTTGAAAAGGAGGGATTGAAGATGGAAGAGAAACTGTGCCTTCATCAATCTGAGCAACTTTCTACACATTATTTTTTAATATTGGCCCAAATGAGAAAAACTTTTTTTCTCCCAGAAGTAATTAAAGCTTCTTCTACCATATAAAACCATAAGATAGCACTGCAAGTTAAAGGTAACCTTTAGGAAAATTCAAAATATAATTATGGATAGCAGAACTTTTTAAAGCTGAGAAGGCAGCTAACGGAGAGGCTATTCTCCTATTCCCTCTCCCACTTCTTTTACCCTTTCTTCTTGACCTAGGACAACTCCTTTCACAGAAAACAAAATAAAAAAACACATTTGAAAATCCTATAATTAATTAATCATTACAGTCTGTATCAATGTCCATCTATCTGCAGGAAATTTGCAAGATAATTCAATGGAACTCCCAATCTAGTTGAATTACCATAATTCAGAAAAAAATTTTTTTATCCAACTTATTTTTTGCAGCTTGAGTGATTTGATCAAGTTCCAACAGTTTTAGCAAATGACTTCATTATTCATTCATTTCAACCATGTTCAATTCTTCATGATCTCATTTGAGGTTGCATTGGCAAACACACTGGAATGGTTTTTTCCCTGTCCTTTTCCACCTAATTTTACAGATGAGGAAACTGAGGTAAAAAGGGTTAAGTGACTTGCCCAAGATAATATAGCTAGAAAGTGCCTGAAGCTGGATTTGAACTCAAGAATTCCTGACTACAAGCTCAGCATTTTACCCCCTGTGGCACCAAGGTGTCCTAAAGAAGGCCTTGGATCATGTCCTAGGTTCTGCCACACAGAAGGTGCTGAATAAATCTACATTGATTCATTTCCTGTGGGACCATGGCAAAGTTACTTCATCATTAATAGATTACATAGATATCTAGTTCACGGAAACTAAAGCTATTTGTTGTGAACTTCCTTGCCCTTCTTTCATTCTTCAAATCTCAGGACCAAATACTCTTCTTCTATTCTTTACACCCTCCCCCCCAAAATAGGGAAAAAACTCGCTAAAGATCATGAGGCAGGAGCAGATCTGGAGCTAGAAGTAAGTTTAAAGGTCATCTAATCTCATCCTCTCATTTTTCAGATGAGAATGAGAGGTGAACCAATTTGCCCAAGAGCACACAGAAATTATGAAGTAAAGAAAGGAACTGAATTCAAGCCTTCTGATTCTAAATCTAATACCCTTTCTAAGGCTAATCCTTCATGTCTTCTCCAGTCTCTTCTAAGATATTACTCAGACAGTCATCTTCTCTCCTTCACTGAAATCTTCAATCTCCTTTAGCAATGGTTCTTTCTTTTCTTACAAACTTGTTCAGGTCTTACTAATCCCAAAATGAATAAGATTGCTCTTTTGGCAATCTCATTCATTCCTATGGCTTCAACTATCTGGAAGATGACTTTCAAATCCAAATACCCAGATACTCATATCTCCAAGTGTCTATAGGACCTTTCTATCTTCAAACTCAACATGTCAAAATCAGTTTATCATCTTTCTTCACTAAATCTATTCCTTGTTCTAAACTTAATATTTCCATCTGTGGCACACAAATCACCTTGTTTCTCAGCTTCCTAACCTTGGGGTTATCTTTGACTCCACTCTCTCCTTTCATATTTGTATATGGAGTCAGAAGGCTTTGGTTCACATCCTAACTCTGCCACAAAGGAGGAACTTGATAAATCTGTATTGGTTCATTTCCTGAGTGACCCTGGGAAAGTTACTTCATCTTTCTGGGTTATAGTGTTCTCTTCTTTAAAATGAGGGAGTTACACTTACTGGCTAAAAAAAATTGTGACATAAGACAGTAAAGAAACCATGAACATTAATATTACAAAAGAGCACAAAAAAGACATGTGTATATAAACTGATACAAAGTGAAACAGGTAGAACCAGTAAAACAATATAAACAATGACAACAATGTAAAATTTTTTTTAAATGGCAATGTAAAAAACAAATGTCTCCTCAGTCCCCAAATCTCTTTCCAGTGCTATGGAGATCCCGGTTTGTGGCTAAGACACTTGCCAGACGGCCAGAGACCCTCATGTGCAAAAGCCTGCCAGGGTATTGCAATAATTCCATAGCATCAACACTGCAAAGGTCTGAATTTGCTAAGGCTGAGATAGACAACCCTGTATTACTATGCTCCAAGCCCCAAACTCTCTATGCTGAGCCAATGAATTTTAAGGTACAAAGGACACCAGGACAGGACCCTAGGTGTCTGGCAGAGCTATACAGCACTCCATCAAGCCAGAAGGAAACACCACAACATACATCTGGAGTCAGTTTTGACCATCCAAAAGTCAACTGAATTAAAG
This sequence comes from Gracilinanus agilis, assembly GCF_016433145.1. NCBI lineage: Eukaryota > Metazoa > Chordata > Mammalia > Didelphimorphia > Didelphidae > Gracilinanus > Gracilinanus agilis. Next base: position 589,526,578 of record NC_058132.1, on the reverse strand, counting down.
ACTTAGACTGATGAGCTGTTTATTTCCCAACAAGGGAGAAGGCTGAAATGCTTTGAGATCTAAGCCCCAAGGAAATCACAGAGGAGGAGTCAGAAAGTGAGGAATAAGGGGAAGAGTCAAATTACCAAAGATATCAGGAAGAAAACTCAAAGACCCAGAACATAAACAGATAAATCAACAGGATAAACAGTAACAGCATAAAAAAACACAGCTTCCAGATCTAGTAAACAAGTTCAAGTACCAACGGAAAATAATCCAATGCTTAAAGAGACAGCAGATCTTATAGAATTTGAGAACATCTAACCTCTGTTACTGAATTATTCAAAAGAGAAATAAGAATTATGTGAGCAGAATTTATAGCCTAGAGAGCAAAAATAACAACCCAAACAAAAGAAATGCAGAAGTGAATAAATGTAGCAGACAAGGTAAGCAACAGCAACAATGATATCAGAGAGACCAGTAGGAGACTTCTTTCCCACAGACAAGAGGATAGGAATAAAGGCTCAAATCTTGTGGGGCTAACAGTGAAAAGGGATTATGGACAGAATGTGGTAACACCTTGCCCACAGGTGATTCATTTTTTTTTGTTTGTTTTAAATTATTGTCAGTGTTGAAGACACTGCCTATGCCTCTAAATCTTCAGTTTCTTACCAAAGTCTCTTTAATCTTTACCAGTATTTTAGTAGCTTCCAAAAGCATCATTTGTGGCCTCAGAAATTACCACAGTTTGAAAATAATTGAAAGGGATGTTCTTCAAAAGCTAGTAAAAAGAAATATGTAATTTTTTTTCTCCCATGCAAGTTAATAAGTTCCCCGCCCTCTTGACCCTTGAAACCTATCCATGTAATCCTTGGTACAAGGTACCTAAAACTGAGATAAAGGATCTCAGATTGACTTCCAAAGTCCGCACCCTATCTCACTGCACCATGGTCTAAACTGGTAATGGCAAACCTATGACACGAATGTCAGCACTGACATGCGGCCACATGCGGCTGCATACAAAGAAGTATAGGGCTGCATGCCAAGGATGAAACATTTGCTATAGTGTAGTATATAGACACTCTGTGCACTACAGATGACAATTCTACCTATTAATCTACCAATTTTGGTTTATTAAATAGTTATATATTACAATTATACATTTTTGTTATTTAAACTATAAACATTGCAAAATTATGGGGTTTTTTTTTCTCAAAGTGACACACCACCTGAGTTATACTCAGTTTTTTGGCAAATTTTGACACCCAAGCTCAAAAGGTTGCCCATCATTGGTCTAAACTATTCCTAGTACTTTAACTGAATGAGGATTCTCTCATCTAGGAATCTAGAGATTCTACTTAACTCTTAAAGGGATTTTTTTCATTACTTATAATAGTCTCTTGCAGGAAACACTGGCTAGTACTTATTACCTTACATCTTTATTTTCACTAAACTCTGAAAATGAACATTTTCTTCAATTATTTAAAAATTTTATTCTGAGGAATCTATAGAGTTTATTAGACTGCCAAAGGATCTACAAAAAAGGTTAAGGACTCCTAAATTAGAAGAACTAGGTTGGAATTCCCTCTGACACTAGCTATACAACCTAAGGCAAATAAAAAAACTTGAAGCCTCAGTTTCATCAACTTTGGAATGAGAATTATACCTATACTAGCTTTCCCACAGGGTAGTAGTTAAGCATGGATAACTCTGTAAACGTTAATTTCATTATTTCAATGATGGTGATTGTCAGTCATGGTATACCTACCTCTCTTCTGCCTCCAAACCTAAATTATGGCAGAAAGCTGTAGTCAGCAGGCCTGTGTTTAATAAATGGATAATAAAGAGTGTTCCTACAACTTAGTCTATCAGTTTCTTTGAGGACCTGTCTTTCCAGAGATTCTAGATTCTGTCATAATAGTTCTTGTCCTGCAACTGGTAGAAAAATCTTCCACTGATAATACAATACCAAGTAGAAGCCCTCTGGAGAGTAATAATGGCCACCACAGCCACTATGAGCAAAGAAGAAAATGGCAGCAGGAGCTCTTCAGCTAAAAGAAGAAGGAAACTAGAGGCCATTCAAAACTTTCAAGTCCTTTTAGACTATTATCTTTACCTGCAAAATGAATTAAAACTTGTCACGCAGAGTTATTAGCAATATCAAATGACTATAAAGCATTTTTAAAAGATGAGTCAAATTATTCTATCTCCCAAGCGTAGCCAAATACATCATGTATCAAAATGGCACATATATTTTCTAAATGGACTAAAAGAATTTCATTATGGCTATCTACAAAATTTTATACTTATAGCATGATCATCAGATGGGGAAAAAAAGGGAGGAAAGGGCAAAGAGGAATAGAACCTCCTAACCCTGATCTTACTGATATAGGAAACTCCCAGTTCCAGTGTTGTACCTCTCTCTACTTATACAGTTCAATAATTAATTTTAATGCACAGTCTTAGTGAATGTCAGGGTCGCTGAAAGATTAAGGGATTTGCTTATGGTCACATAGCTAGTATGAGTGAAAGGTAAAACAAAATCACGTCTTCTTGCCTCTAAAGTTGGCTATTAACCTGTTCATGCTACTTCTCCACCAGCAATAAAGGACATAGGGATTTAAACAAATTTCAAGTATTCATATATAACTATCAAATTAGCAAAAATAAATACATATAATAAAATTCAGTGGCATTAGGAATAAGAGAGAAGTGCATCTATACTGTCTTACTCTAAAAAGTAATCATTCATTCAATAAACATTTATTAAGTGCCTACTATATGCCATGTGTAACTAAGTTTTTTAGTTTTCATCTTTGCCCAAGGAAAGAAATTCAAAAGGAAAAAAATTTCAACTTACATAAAGACATTCCTAGTAGTAGTATTTATAACAGCAAAAAAAACAACAAAAAAACTGGACCACCACAAACACCTCACAATGGTAGAATGGTAAAGCAAACTGGTATAGAAGCATAATAAAATACTATAAAGTGGGGGCAGCTGGGTAGCTCAGTGGAATGAGAGTCAGGCCTAGAGACAGGAGGTCCTAGGTTCAAACCCGGCCTCAGCCACTTCCCAGCTGTGCGACCCTGGGCAAGTCACTTGACCCCCATTGCCCACCCTTACCACTCTTCCACCTATGAGACAATACACCGAAGTACAAGGGTTTAAAAAAAAATACTATAAAGCTATTAAAAATTATAATCATGGAGGCAACTTAGTGGCTTAGTGAACTGAGAGCCAGGCCTAGAGATGGGAGGTCGTAGGTTCAAATCTGGCCTCAGACACTTGCTGTCTGTGTGATCCTGGGCAAGTCGCTTGACCCTCTATTGCCTAGCCCTTACCATTCTTCTGCCTAAGATGGAAGGTAAGGGTTTAAAAAATAATATTAATAATAAATAAAAATTGTAAGTATACTCAACTATATCTGTATAGGGAAAGATTTTTTTTAAATATTAAGTGAAAAATAACATAAAATAAGATATACGTACTGATGCAACTATGTGTATGTATATACCATATACATATATGTGTCTGTATAGAGAGAACATATATGTACACATACACATATGTACATGAATAAAGATAAGAAAACAAAAGTAATATAAACAGAGCAGAAATATTCATTAAAGCAATTTGGGAAACAAATAATTCATGAAAAAAATGTATAATAGAAAAGGTACAACATTCTCTAGCATTTTAACTAAAAAGTTATTAAACATAGTTTAACCAAAAAAACATAAAAAATATATTGTCAGCCTATATTTATGTAGTATTTAGGGTTACAAAGTACTTAAAATCCAAACATTTCTTTGAGGTAAGCAGATCAAATATGTTTATCCCCTAATTAAAACTGAGAGGTGTGAGAACACTGAAAAGTACTCAAAAAGTCTGAGTTAAACAAAATCAGTTTTGTAATCTTTAAGAGAAGAAAATCCAAGGTGCACAGGGTTACTGTGAGAAAAGCACTTTATAAAATGTAAAAAATGTTATATGAATTAGTGCTTCTATTAATAGAGGCCTAGAGTAGTTATGTGACTTACTCCAAAGGTCCCATAGTACAGACGGGACTCAAACCCAATTCTTCTGACTTAAAGTACAGTATTCTTTCCTCCACCATATTGTGAGGGAAAAGGAAAAATGGGAAAAGTAGGCAAGCTGAGAGAAAAGTGAATTAAAAATTTATCATATATCTACATAGGGATATAAAGGCTATCTTATTCCTAGAAATTGGCAGAAATGATTATATCTTTAGTGTACTTAAGATATGGAAAAAAGTTACAAATAACTGTAATATTTCTCACTAAAACTTGTGAACAGAGATAAGAGACATATTTAATAATAATGAAGTCTTTCTAAAATGAAAAAAACACAGTTTTCAGGCAAAGGAAATGAACAGAAATTTCTCAAAAGAATACCTGGCTCTTCTAACTAAAAACAAATAAGATATTTAACAAGGAAATACTTCCACAAAAAATAAAACCACCTCATAAAAAAACAGATGACTGCATGATGGCCTTGTTACTCCAACCATAGCTGACCTGATCCTATGTAGGCTACATGCAAGCAAGAGACCTGTGTTTTTTTAAGCTTTAGTTAGGTGGTTTCTGTATCTTCTGAGCAATGATAAATGCATTCTCTTCTACCTTTTAATCAGAGAGACATTTCGGCTTACCATGTTTCACTGAGTGAGAAAATAAGCATCTGGCATAAGAGAAACTCAATAATTACAATATTACCTAAAGGATATGGCATTTTTTAAGAGAAGGGGATGATATAGTTGACAATGGCAATAATGTCCCCAGTGAGTTTCCATGCACCTAGGATCCAGTTGGACCCAATCACCCTTGTCTTTAACAAGAATAGTGCTACAGATGGGCCTCTAATCCCAGTACCTTCTTAACTCATTTGATGTTGGATGAAATGATACACTTCTGAGTCATCCAACAAAGGAATTTTACTAAGTTCAAATAGAGGAAAGATATAAAGGACACAGTGGCACTTAGTTTTCTGTTTATGGACACCTTCAATTCAATCTGGAAATGTGTCTGTTCATATAATCAAGGAACAACAATCCATATGGTCTTACATAACTACCACGTCTGAGGCACAGACTATATACTTGGCTGAGTTTTTTGTGCCTTGATGCCAAAAGTGGTAAAGTGGGGATTGGGGTTGTGAGTTTTAAAATTAATATATAATATTCTAAGTATTATATTTAATAAGATTTATTAATAATAATTAACATAAAAAGCTAGAGCAAAAAGCCACCATCCTCAGCCCTCCACGTGGGTAAAAAAGAGAGAAGAGGAAGTGCTTATAGCAAACTACATACAAAACGTGACCACGCAATGTGGTGGAGAGATCAAAAGAAATTCTGGGAAATACTGAAGAATTCTGGGGAATGTAGTTCAAAGGTACAAAATTCTCTAATTATTACAGGGTGAAGATGTTAGGAAAATGATATCTGGGAAAAATGCTGTCCTGTTAAAAAATGCCTGAGTTCAAATCCAGCTTCAGACATTTATTAGTCATATAATAAGACTGAGCATGTCACTTAATCTGTGTCGGTTTCAGTTTCTTCAACTGTAAAATGGGAATAACAATATTTACCTCCCAGAGTTGTTGTCAGGATCAAATAAAATAATATTTGTAATGTGGTTAGTGTAGTGCCTGTATAAATGTTTATTTCTCTCCTCACCACCTTTCCCTAGGAAAAGGGAAAAACAGATAGCTTGATCAAAGAGAGAAAAGGTGGAAGGCAAGAAAGCCAAGATAGAAAGGCTAAGTGCCACACCCCCACAATATAAACTCAGCAGTCTAATTTATAAGGAGACAAAAAAAAATGAACAAGCAATCAAGTACTCAATAGATATTATTCAGCAAAGAAAAACAATCTCAAAGGAAAAAGGAAAGGCAGAAAATCCTATGGATCTTTAGAAAATAATAAAATGCATCAAAAACCCATTAAAATTCATGATAAATAAATGATTTAAAAGAATAAGAATGGAAATTAGGACAAGAAAAAGGAAAAAAGAAGAAATCAGTAAGAAAAAAAAGACAATTTATAGAACATGACAGAGAATACCTCCAAAATAGAAGACTCTTAAAGAGAGACTATAAGACTTAAAACTCAAAAAAAAAAAAAAACACAAAAATAAAGTTAATTTGACAAAATAAAATAATATTTGAAGAATACACTAGTTTGAAACAAAATAAAGTCACTGTGAATAAAAGAATGTTGAGATAATTTAAGAATCATATCATTTTCCCAGAAAAACACAATGGACTAAATAATCCTGAATAACTGTTGTTCTATCATTTAGTCATTTTTGACTCTTAGTGATCCTGTGGACTAACTGCCAATAGAATTTTCTTGGCAAAGATAATGTAATGGTTTGCAATTTCCATCTCAAATATTAAAATGAACCTCAGGAAAACACACATTCAATTACCTTTGTAGAGGACTATACTTGGTAGGTGAACTGAACAATAAAGATGTTGGTAAATATCTAGAGAATGACTGAAAAAAATTACTGTTCTCTTGGGAGGGAAGGTTTCTTGCAATAAAATAAATAAAAAACAAAAAGACAAAAATAAAACGTTTCATTTTTAGCATACAAACCATGAAACTACGAATATCTATATCAAAGAAAATGATTAAATCATATTTAACAGGTAATGAAAAGGATTACAAAAAGTTATTTCCTTTATTTAGAGAAGGAATCTTTCAAAGTAGATGTTATACTTGCAGTTTCAGTAAACAAGTGATAAATGGACCAAAAAACAAAATCATACATTTATCCTTACCTTCATTAAATATTGTTATTTAATATTTAATATATATTAAAACATTGCAATACCTCAAATCAGGTTATGACTTAAAGCAACAGCCACTAAAAAGGTCACCTATGGTACTATATATAAGAAACGATGCAAGGCACTGAGTCAGATACAAAGCCAAAAATAAAGCCATTCCTGCACCTCAAGAACTTTAGATTTGACAGGAGAAACCCAATATGTTACATAGAGAATAATTTGCTAAGGAAAACCAATGCAGTTAGAATAATATGGAAAAGAATAAAATGTAAGAGTCTTTGAAATGAAACATCTCTGATAAAAGTCAGCTATCATAATACAATGGGTTACTTTCAATTCTTGTAACCCCATTTTTACATCAACAATCACACTATAATGGAAGATGTGAAAGAGTATATATAACAACTCAGAGGTATCTGCCACAGAGCCCAAAATTAATTCAAGCAAAACCCAGCAATATAATAATAAAATTATTATTGGAGGGCTTAAAAGGGATGTAAGATTTGCCTTATAGACAAGCAGCTAAAATAAATTTAATTCAAAGATCTAGGAGATCTGGATTTGTGCCTTTCAAAGATGTTGATAGTACTGATAGTATTTAAATCGTACAATCTAGGATTTAAATAAAATGGATTTCACATTGATGCCAGGAAACAAATTTTAAAACTTATAAAAAGAAAAAAGTTTACACAAATAAAATAAAATAACACAAACATCTATGAGTAGTCTAACCCAATTACAGCTAAAGTTCCAATTAAGAATAAGGTTTGAAGAGATTAGGAAAACTGAACCCAAAACCAAAAAAAAAAGAGGATTTTTTAATTATATATATAGATGAATTTAGAAAAAAAATTATTAGGGAGCAAATACCATAAAATTGGCTTTGGAAAGTATAAAATCAAACTGCATAGCCTAAAGTGTTATAATAGCAACAATACAAGAGAGAAGTAGATGTAATGACTGTTAGATAAGGGAATGTCAAAACCAAATCCAAAGCCAAAACTGAAACGAAGAATTTAATAATTATTCTGATCAAGGATGTAGAATTTATAATAGTGCTAATAAAATTATAGCAGCTATGATTATACTGTTTATAAATATGGAAACTAGAGATGAAACAGGGCTACACTGTCTACAGTGGTCAATAATGCATGCATAAACAAAATTATTCCAAAGAGCCAATTAAAAAACTTGAAGAAAACAGCAGCCTATTTTACAGGATAGCACTACATAGAAATTAAAATTTATTTTAGCTTTCTCATTTTCAATTTGTCTTTTGCCATCTGTTGTAACAAATGTGTTTTTTTAATATTCATACAACTTTCACTTGTATAATTTCATATGATCATAGATATGCAGCTGGAAAGCATAGCACAAATCATCTAGTCCAACTCCTTCATTTTACCTAAGGGAAATTAAGCCTAGAGAGGTTATGTAGCTTGCCCAAAGTCATATCAGTAGTAAATGAAAGAACTGAGATTCAAGCTCAGCTTCCAAGATTCCACATACAATGCTCTTTTCTACTACCAAATAATGCAATGAATATCAACTGAATAAAAAAATAAATTACTTCCAATTAAGTTTTTTAAAGCACAAAATCCAAGGTACAGAGAGAAATGAAGAAAACATGTAGGACCAAGAGTCACTCACCAAAATGATATATAAGCAAAGAACAGTTAAAAAAAAAAAAAGAAATGCAACCCACTATATGGAAAAAATATTCTAACACTAGTAAGAGAAATGCAAATAAGAACAACTTTGAGGTTTCACCTTATACCAATGCAATTATAAAGTTGTTTTTTTTTTAAAAGCCAAAATCAATTATGTAAAGCATGAAAGTACAGGTATAGCCTATATCAGACTATTTATTAACTGGCAAGAGGGGGTGAGGAAAGGAAGGAGAAAATCTGAAATCTAAAATGTCAGAAAATAATTGTCAAAAATTGTTTCTACATGTAACTGAAAAAATGAAAAATAAATTTTTAAAGGGACAAAATTCAAGGTTGGAAAGAGCTAAGGAATAGCAATAACACTAATATACTGCTGTGAAATAGTCCAACAATCCTGAAAAACAATTTGTATTATATAGGAAAATAATCCTATTTTGACCCCATAAGGAGTCAGAGTCAGTACAAAAAGTCCCATATACATCAGAATATTTACATGACCTAGAAACTAAGTGAGGGACCCCATCTGTCAAGGAATAGCTGAAAAAAAACCTGTATAATAATAAACATAAGGGAATCTATTGTGGTCTGATAAAGGACAGCTATGAGGAATTCAGCAAAATAGGGCAAGGTTTGTCTGAATTTATAAAGAGAAGTGAGCAGAATGAAGAGAGCTAATGATCACAATAATGAAAATAACTATGCTAAAAAGTAGCTGAACTCAGATTAATTATAATCACTAGTCTTGGTCCTAGAGAACAAATGATGAATCTATCAACAAGCATTTACTAAAAGCCTACTATGCATCCTGCACTGTGCTTCCTTTGTGTCTTGATGTCAAAGTCATTTCCAATATAGCCAGGTCCTGACTCCAAATCTGGTGCTCCTTCCATTGTACCACTCGTGCGTCATTAGCTCAGTCTTCAAGAACTCCATGATGCCTTTATGCTAGGATGGAGAAAAGGAACAGAACTTTGATGGAAACAATAGCACGAGAGGGAAAGTGGTATAAGTGTTGGGCAAACTTTTCATAAAATTATAATTTAGAATCCTAACAAAGCTATCTTCTCCCACAGGAAAACAAAATAATTTTGAAAGAACATATTTACAATGTAAGCAATACACTGAAAGACAATATTTTCTAAAAAACAAACAGTATCCAACAAATTAAGTTAAGGAAGATAGAAACACCAATGTATTCATTTCTAGTGGAACTGTGAAAAAGTCCAGCTGTTATGAAAAACAATTTGGAATCATGAGAAAACAATCTCATGTTTTTTATGCTACTTATACACATATGAGGAACATAATACATTTTTTAATTAGAGAAATTCATTCGAATTATCCAAACTGTGTATTTCCATTTCTGTTGTTCCCTAGAGGTAACCTTAAAACCAGCTTTTTTTTAAAACATTAGCCTTCAAGCTATATAAAATCTGCAGAAAACATAAAAAAGCACTAAGTTTCAGCTATCATGAATATCAAAGTTAATATTTGGCATGTCACAAACAACACATCTTCCTCTGAAGAATCACTCACCATTGCCTACAAAGGGCTATGAATCTAAATTTCTTCCATCAGGATTATAGGATCGCCATTTTGTCTCATCTCTGTCCCTCAAATAAAACTAAAACTGAAACCTCAGCTCATTTGCAAAATCTGTTACCACCACTTCTATGCCAGGGGAGTTGAATGACTTTGAAAGAAGATAAACTGCCAACCTACCTTCTCCAACTATAAGCTCTTGTTTCAATTAAAAAGATATAGTGGATAGAAGCAGAACTAAGAGTAGAGTCCAAGATTCAATTGTTACCCTAGCTAAGGGAAATTACATTTCTCAATTTTAACAACTTGTTGCTCAAAAATTCAAAAAAGATGTTATTTCATCAACACAGGTAATCCCTCCAATGAAGTAGATTGCTACCTACACATGCCTATCCATCTTAAGTGACTCATACATTTCCTCCCATAAGTTCATCAAAAGGAGTCAATCCAAAAGGTTCATAGGCTTTTTTCCCATTTTGGACATAGTTAAAATACCAATGAAGCACACACAACCTATATCAATGAGTCTCCCTCAATGACCATAACATCTTTTTTCCTTCATACATGTCCTCGATACTATCATTTATTTCTTCTTTCATAAGTAATTCCCAAATTGCAAAGTGAAATCTCAATTATCATCACCTCTAACCCAAATCCCCACCCACTCCCATAGCAAGAAAAGTTACTAATTACCTCTAATAACTCAGGGACTTTTTAGAAATCAGGTCCTTCTCAATTTATCTGCTGTATCTGATGCTGTTAGCCTTTTTGGGGGTTTGAGAAATTCTTTTCTCCTGGCTTTCCTCTTGTTTTTCTGACAACCCCACTACCTTCTACTGCTTCTGTTTTATAAAGCAATACTTTCCACAAGCTTCCATCACTCATCTCTGTTACGTTCTGAAAATGGAATTATACTCGAAATCTGTGTTGCCTTTAACTGCCATCTCTCTATTTGGCAAGTAGGTCAAGTATTTGTTAAAGCGCTTTCTGGGTCACAACCACTAGAATGCAAACTCTTTGTGGGTAGAACTCGTTTTTGCCTACTCTTTGTATTCCTAGTGCTTGGCACAGAGCCTAGCACATACTAAATTCTTTGTTAATTGATTATGACATGGATTTATATCAGCCAAAGTTATGCATATAATTGTTATAATTTGCACACTTTCATTCTCTCCCAGTCCTTCTTTCGGCATTAACTTGTTTTAACATAATAGTATAGATTTTTTTCTTTTCATTTTTTCCCCTAGCTCAGTGATGGGCAAACTATGGCCCGCAGGCCAGATGCAGCCCCCTGAAATGTTCTATCTGGCTGCCTAACATTATTCCTAATCTGATGAATACAATGAGTAGGATACAATACAGTGAAACTTCAAAAGAGTTGCCTTAGAAACAGACTGACAGAAGAGCATTTCCTTTCCTTTGGTCCCCTCTTTAAAAAGTCTGCCCATCACTGCCTCGCTTATTAGCTTTGATCTTTGCTCGAACAAGTTATATAGACTACTGACACAGAAATGACTCCTACATCAATAATACATCATTTCTTGACATTTAAACTAAGATTTCTTGTGTTTGTATTTGCACTCACCCTGATCAGCACCTTCTTGATTCTTTCTTGAAGAAAACACACATGATGAATAGAAAGCTCCTGTATATTCTACAAGTCTTGACCTCTCTCTTTCCTTATTCCTGGATCCATATTTTTAATTGTCCACCTCTATTCTCAACCTTCAAATGGAAGTAAAGAAGTATCTAAGTATATCTTGATTTATTTTGGAGGAGTTCTTGGAATTTCTTAAATAGCAGCATGGTAGAGTAGAAAAAGCACTGACTAGTAATACAACCTGGGTCCAAATCAACCAATGATGCTTACTCTCTCTTTATGTAATCCTGGGCAAGTCACTTAATCTCCTTGGATCTCAGTTTCCTCATCTCAGAGGGAGATGAACATAGCCTCTGAAATCCACCTTCAGCTCTGTATCTTGATATTACAATCCTATGATTCAGCTTCTGCCACAGAAGTTGGTGTTTAATCTACAAGTACATACAAATATTTATTTGATCTACTACCAAATGAGATTAATAAACATCCAATGAAAAAATATTTCTTTCTTCCTTTTTTTAAAACCCTTACCTTCCATCTTAGAATCACTACTATGTATTGGTACTAAGGCAAAAGAGCAGTAAGGGATAGGCAATGGGGGTCAAGTAACTTGCCCAGGCTCACACAGCTAGGAAGTGTCTGAGAACAGCTTTGAATCCAGGACCTCCTGTCTCTAGGCCTGGCTCTCAATCCACTCAGCTACTCAGCTGCCCCTGAATCAATATTTCTTGATACATGATAAAATTAATTATTTATTCCTTTTCTGTCCTCTCCAAGAGAACCTGTAGCTAGTTTTCTATTTACCTATGATTTCCATCTGTTTTCCAGTTTTGCTTGTGGAAAGAACAGCAAGATTTATATAATTAAATTTCTCCAATATTTGTGAACAAGGACCTCACTTATAGTGCCAACAACTAAGTCAATATTTATAGACTGTCTATAAATTCTTAGAACCCTTTGCTTCCTTTTCCTCTAGTCTACCACTAGAAAAGTATGCCATCTGTGACCAAATTCCATTTTGTTAGTATCTTTGTTTCCTGAGTTACCATAGCCAAAGAACACATCACCAATAAGAAACAGAAAGGTGGATGGCTTCATAAACACCTGGAAGAACTTATATGAACTAATGCAGAATGAAGTGAACCCAACAAAGAAAACAATTGCTACAACTATAACATTGTAAAGGAAAAGAACTATGAAAGATTTTTTTTTTATAGAGAAGGAACATATTTATTCAGGAGCTAGTTAGACAAAAACTGGAGAAGTTGTAAAGATTAGAGTAGATGAGAGATGAGAACTATGAAAGATTTAAGATATATGATCAATACAATAACTAATTATGACATGTTTTCCACTTCTTGATAGAGAAATAATGAGCTAGAGGTACACGATGAGAATTATATCTTCAAATATAATAAAATATAAATGTTCTTTTTTGTGACTATATTAATTATTACAAGGGAAGATTTTTATGATAGGAAATTGAAGTAATAATAATGACACTTAAAATGAAGTCAATGAATTGTTTAAAAATTAAACAGAATAGACCAAAACAAAGTATAGAAGGAAGCATAGATAAGTAGGGCAATAATGGAACTACCATGTTAAAGTATATCTCAAAAAAAATCTGTACACAATGGAGAATCATGTCAAATTTATAATAAAAAGGGGAAAAATTAAAGGAACCATCAAAAAATAAATAATTTAAACGCCAAATGGTTGGCCTACTAGTGATAAAACTCTGCTTGATAAGAGTTTGTTGCCAGGACCAAATCTGAAGCCTTTCTAGCTTGGCATGGTCAACAAACCCAAGATCAACCCCAAGTCAACCTAAGGCACTAAAGTAAGATTTTATGGAGGTTCTCTTTTATCAAATGATAATTCTACCTATTCTATACAAGTCACAGGTAAGCTGAGATCATTAAGTAAGGAAAGAAGGAAAGGAACAGAGGGAAGGAAACAGGTAAGGACTTTGGTGGTAAAGTGGACTCAAGGATTCTTCAGTAGCTGTGGCTGTAGCATGTGCAAAAGCTAATGTCCAGGTTGTTGCATTTACAACTGCAACTACACAAGGGTTGCTTCCCAAGACAATAGTGGCAAGCACTGGGCTGGAACTACTACTATTCCTTAGGATCCTAGGTCCAGCATCCTGGGTTGTCTTTCAATCTGAGGGGAAATGTTGGTCAAGGTGACAAGGAGTAGTTTTATTACTTAGCACATGCTGCCTACTGCATCCCCCTTAGGGTGCCTTATTGCTTCAGCTAAGCTAACTTTCACCATCCCCGTATGTGTATGAATATGGGGGAGGGGAGACAAGAGGTGTTAGAATTGGATGGCAATTGCTGGGACTGGCCAGTCCCTTCTCGTTAGGGGTTGCTTCCCCAGAAGATTACTATGAGGACTGGAAGGAAAATGGGATCAGTGATTTGAGAGGTACTGTCATTTCTAGGTAAATTTCTAGGCTTATCTGCCTTTTAACAGCAATTAATCAGTAGCTGCTACTAATGTAGTGAACCCCTTTTCTACAATGATTTCCCCCCCCTCAATTACGGCCGAAAGGGTTAGGTTGTAAGCTTGTCTGGTGGTTTCAGATTTTCGTACTGTCTCCATCAGTGTTTTAGGGGAGATAGTGATCAAGGAGCTAGTAGTCATTTGACCTCTCTGGTACATGCTCCCTCCTGTTTCTCCCAGAGAGTTCTTTGTTGCTTCCTATGTATCCAATCTGTTCATAAATCCTTAATATATTTATTTCTTCTGCTACTCTCAGACCAGCATTCTCCCAGACTTCAGGCTTTTGAATTATGTGCTAATAGCTGATATGCAAGTCACTTGCTTAAACAAAAAAATGGATTTAACCACAGAGAGTGCTGTATGTTAGTGCGGCACAGTAGATAAGATTGCCAGGCTTGGAATAAGGAGGACCTAATTTCAAATTCAGCTTCAGACACTTATCAGCTGTATGACTCTGGCCAAGTCAGTTAACCTCTATTTGCCCATTTTCTCATCTGTAAAATGAAGGTAATAATTGCACCTGAGTCCCAGCATTATTGTGAGAATCAAATGAGTTAATTGTAAAGCACTTAACATAGTGCTCGGCACATAAATATCGCTATATAAATGTTAGTTGTGGTGGTGATTTGTAATTCTCAATCTTTTCTTGCTATAACCAAAAATTGGACACCAGTAAAGCCTTGCAAAGTAAAGGTATATAGTTCCTTTGTTGTTGTTTTCTTAAAAAAGATAGAATATAGGAAAACTTCACATTTACATCATGTAAAACACTGAAGAAAGTGCTATGAATGTAAATGAGGTAAATCATATTTGGTTTTCTAATAGAAAGATCATCTTTGGTGGGGTTAAACTGCTGTTCAAGAATCTGAATATGAACTTTTAATGGAAGTTACAATAAATACTATATTAAATCAATCATAAATGATATATCATCAGCTACATATAAAAGTGTTTAAATTTTTTGTCTGTTTCAAAAGTTGGTTCAGGAATAAAAATAAGTTAAAGATTTATAGATAATCCATGCCTGTAAGTCAGGAATATTTTCTTCAATGAGAAGGTGTCAAAAGGCCTCCCAATCGTGGCAGAACAAGATCAAAATGTAACTTGAAAATGTTTAACAAAATGAAAGTAAAGTAAAACATAGATAAGGTTAAGTTGTCTAAGTCAATATATGGTTTAGGGAATATTTCTATCTGAGTTTGAAACCACAAACCATCCATACTTTTCCACTCTGTTCATGATAACCTATACATATTCCACAGAGGGGACGCAACTGGTTGGAAGATATTCTCTATGACCCAATGACCCTGAATTGTCATGGATATGAATTGGCAATGGCTCATCAGTTATTACTCATTCTCACTACATGATGAGCCTACCTCCTTTTCCAGTCACTCATACATTTCTGATCATATCCTTTTGGGCTACAGCCTATTCATTCCCTAAATAATGTTTTCCCCACTGCCTGTTAAGCGACTTAAAACTTTAATTCTTTGAACAACGTGGTATTCCATGATTGCTGGTCATACAAAACGAGTGGAAGAAAAATGATTTTTTTTAAAATGAGCTTTCTATGCAAATTTAAAAAACTATGAGGTACCACCTCAAACCTAGCAGATTGACCAATATGACAGCAAAGAAAAGTAATAAATGTTGGAGGGGATGTGGCAAAATTGAGACACTAATACATTGCTGGTGGAGTTGTGAATTGATCCAACCATTCTGGAGGGCAATTTAGAATTATGCACAAAGGGCTTTAAATGAATGCCTACCTTTTGACCCAGCCATACCACTGCTGGGTTTGTACCCCAAAGAGTTAATAAGGAAAAAGACTTGCACAAAAATATTTATGGCCTCACTCTCTGTGACGGCAAAAAATTGGAAAATGAGGGGGTGTCCATCAATTGGGGAATGGCTGAATAAATTGTGGCATATGTTGATGATGGAATATTGTGCTGAAAGGAATTAAGAAATAGAGGAATTCCAAGTGAACTGGAACATCCTCCAAGAACTGATGCAGAGCAAAACGAGCAGAACCAAAAGAATGTTGTACACAGAGACAGATACACTGTGGTACAATCGAATGTAATAGACTTTTCTACTAGCAGCAATGTAATGACACAGGACAATCCAGAGGAACTTGGGAGAAGAATGCTATACATATCCAGAGAAAGAATTGTGGAAGCAGAAATGCATTAGAAAAATATATGATCAATTACGTAGTGTGATAGGAATGTGATTAGGGTTTTGATGTTGAAGGATCATTCTACTGCAAATATGAGTAACAAAGAAATAGGTTTTGAACAATGATACATATATAACCCAGTGGAACTGCTTGTTGGCTTTGGGAGGGAGGAGGAGAGAGTGGGGAGGGGAAGGATCATGAATCATGTAACCATGGGAAAATATTCTAAATAAAAATTTTTAAAAAAGATGAGCTTTCTATCAAAGAGAATTTAAAATAGGCTTTCTCATCTCTGTTATTCTTTTTGAGAATAAATTTAAATGGTATTAAGGTTATTAACATCAATGACAATATGATGAAGAAACATGCAAGCTTTCACAAACCAGGTAATAGGGCAATAGTGCAGAGTAGTAGGTTTGGAGTTGGAGTAAGATGTCGATCCAGCTCAGCAGAGAAAACAGGTCACCAAATAATTTCACCAGAAGATATCAGCAACTCTGAAGGGGAGCAAGAATAAGAAGAAACAGAGGAAAGTTCCAGTGTAGAGTAAGCCATAGGAGTTGATTCACCTTGGCTAGGTATTCCCAGCCAATGCATACTCCTTCTGTGTCTCCCCTTTCCCACTGGCAATGTAGTTATTTGTGGAAAGGTATGCCATGTGTACTATATGTCCTGGGAAAGTATTCTTTTCACTAATTTTGCCATGCTGTTTAATTACATGTTTTTGCTTTTGAAGAAAAATATAAAGGCTTGCTTAGTCACCATGTCTTTGGTCCCTTAATTCTTTAATTTTTAAAAGAAGACTGGACTAGATGATTTTTTAAAATTCTTACCTTCTATCACAACATCAGTTCTAAGACAGAAAAGCAGCAAGAGCTAGGCAACCTAAAGTTAAGTGATTTGCCCAGAGTCACATTGTTTTTCAGTATATATTGGGGTTTTCTTGGTAAAGATAATAGAGTGGTTTGCCATTTCCTTCTCCAGCTCATTTTTTCAGGTGAGGAAACTGAGTTAAACAGGATTAAATGACTTGCCCAGAGTCACACAGCTAGTATCTCAAGTCATATTTGAATTCATAATGATGAGTGTCTTTATGAATTTAAGTCTAGTACTCTATTCACATGAGTCATGCTCCTGCCATCTGCCCCTTCTTCAGAGAAAGTATGCCTGGGATGTACATCCCCTTAACTCACTGTCAGGTTTGAGACCTGTCAGTTACCCTCAATCTGGTTTTAGCCTGTCTGCTGAGAAGTTTTGCTGGGGTGTGGCTGCTGCACATGCTACAGTTTCTTGAGTACCTGAGGCACTTAGAGCTCATTTAGACATCTAAGAAGCCAAGTCATCCACTGCATTACCGATGTCTTGACTTTTCCTTGCCATCGGACCTTGATGACTCTGGAAGAGAGAATGAAGCCAACCACTTTGTGTAACTCTGCCTCACTTAAATTCAATTTATTTCTGAGACAAAAAACATCACCAGTGATGTCATTTTGGCTCTCTTCCAAGAGTAAGGATGACAACCAACCAGCTTATATGTTTATTTGTAACATGTTGTCTTCTCCATTAGATTGTAAGCTCCTTGAAGGCAATGACTATCTTTTGCTTCTTTTTGTATCCATGGCACTTATCACAGTACCTAGCACATAGCAGGTACTAAATAAATATTTATTGACAAAAGATATCTACTGGATCCAGGCCAACACAAAAAATGTTAAGAACCCCTGAATTAAAGTAATAGTAATGATTATTTGACATTTAAATAGTCTTTGAAAGCACTTTACAAACATCTCATTTACAAACAGCTCTATGACAGGTAAAACAGGTACTATTAGAGAACATTAACAAATAAAAAATAAAGCCTCTTATTTAGTTGGTGTTCAAATTGCACTATTATTACTCTACAAGCAACAAGTATTTAAGAGATGGTCCCAAAACTGAATTAGCCTTTAAAATCTAGCACAAAGACATTTTTTAATTATTTTTAATAGAACTTTGTGTTTTTATAGTGCACAAAAGACCCCAAAATCAATATCAACACAATAATCTTAGCAAGGTAGATCACCTCCACTACAGAGTTAAAGACACTAACTGAAAAAAACTGTTAAGGAATTTGTCCAAGTCTGAACATACCACAAAGCTGAAAACCGAATTTAGGCTTTCTAAATACTGGGCTTGTACTGAGGTAGATGACACTTCCATAGTTTTTCAACCCAGAATTTCCTGTCAATACTGCTATTTGTTATTTTAATGAGCTTTAGAGGATAATTTACCATTAAATAACAAGTAATTTTATACATATCTTCTTACAGTCTCACTTGAATATTAGTAATAATCCTGAGAAGGTACATTTCACAGATCAGTAAGCCAAGATTGAAAGTGACTTGTCCATAGTCATACAACTTATATCTGATATAAGATTTCCAACCCAGGTCTCAACCAATTTCAGATCCAACTTCTCCCTCCCATTATAATCAAACTGCCTCTCTCCTTAATATTTAAAGGATCATATTAGATACCCAAATTTTGAGGTAGAAGGGCCCTCAAAGGCCACTTAGTCAAACTCTACTCATTCTATAGAAGAGAGACTGAAGCCTGGTGAGGTTAAGTGATATACTCAAGAGCATATAGATAAGTGTCAGAGGCAGGCTTTGAACCCAGGTCCTCTAATTTCAAACTCAATTTTCCTCCATCTTACCACACTTGCTTTTGATAATCTGAAGGATATGTTTAAAAATCTAAAAGGTAAACCTCTTCCCTTCATTCTACAAAGGAAAATAGAATTTCGTTTGATTCTATGTAGTAGATATAATAAAACAGCTTCGATGTCTAGCATTACTGGAATACTGGAGAAGATGGCGTTCATACAAGTGAGTCAGAATGCTCAACAGGAAAAACCAGGTTAAAGTGTGTGCTTTGCGGCCAGTAGGATCAATAAAACAGATAAAACACTGACAGCAATCCTAAGAATGGCATAACCAGGGGCCCTTCTAGCGCTATCATGAACCCTGCCCCCCCCCTTTCCTTAGCGCTGGGTGGCACTGGACTCAGCCACATCAGAAGGATGCTCACTGGGGAGAAAACGGGAAGGTACCCACGCTCTGCGGCGGTATCCGCAGAGGCTTGCTTGGTTCCTTCTGGCAGTAGGAGCCTGCACAACAGGGTTGGAACCAGGTCCCCGAGGGTGGAGGTAAGGGGATCCTGAAAGCACGAACCCCAGACGAAGATAACCCCAAGTTCTTAGCGCTTGGCCCCTTGAATAGGGAGTGGGAGGGGGTGGGGGAAGGTGCAGGGACAGGGAGGAGGAAAGATAGGAAAAGGGGTTTCCTCCAACTGTGTCAAGTCACCCCCACCCCCTCCTCTGAGAGCAGCCCTGGCCCCGGCCCCCGCCCAGTCTGCAGCTCTTACCCCCCTCCCTCTTGCGGCAGGCAGCCAGAGGAGACGCTCAGGAAGAGACTGCGGCAGCGGCAGCCTCCGCTGACGTTCCAAGCTACTGCGGGACTAGCCCCGGACGCGCGAGAGGGGCTGGACTCAAGTCCAAGGCAGGGAGGGGGATGGGAGGGAAGAAAATAGAAGGGGGACGGGCAAGATCCCCTCCCTCTCCATCCTCCTCCCCCCCACCCCCTCCCTCATCTCTCACCTCCCCCTGCCCCGCCCCGACCCCACAATACCTAACACAGGGGGTCCAGCACGGTGCTCACCTCGGGGCCGCGGCAGCCTCCGCTGCTCCCAGACATGACACCGGCCCGACGAAGACCAACGGCTCCCGCGGAGCACCCCCAGCCGCCCACCTTCTTTCCCTCCCCCCCTCCCTCCC